>NC_139522.1:44627188-44637188 GCF_947247035.1 Vipera ursinii
AGTTTGCTTTCAGCCCCCACCCCTTATTACTACGATGGAGCAGCTTCTTGCCGAGAATGCCCAGCTCACTCAGCAACTTACTTTGCTGGCAGCTCAGGTGGCTCAACTGCAAGCTCAGGTACATGCTGCACCCCCACCCAGGAGGAAATGTCAGATAGCTATGCCGGATAAATTTGCTGGTAATCCAGAACTGTTTCCTGCCTTCCTGGGACAATGCCAGCTTTTTATCAGCGTGAGAGCAGTTGATTTCCCCACTGACCGAGATAAGGTGGGATTCGTGTTGAGCCTTCTGTCGGGAGATGCAGCTCGTTGGGGCACGCCTCTGTTGGCACAGCCTAGCCCTTTGTTGGATAACTTTGGGGGGTTTTGTGACCATATGCGCCTCATGTACGAGGACCCGATAAAGGCGCAGACTGCCACCCGACGCCTGAAAGTTTTGAGGCAGGGTCAGCGCCCTCTACAGGCCTATATCAGCGATTTCCGGCTGCTTAGCCAGGATTCCGCCTGGAATGAGGCTGCGCTCGTGGATGCCTTTCAGGATGGCTTGTCAGAGGAGATGTTGGATGAGCTGGCCCGCGTGGACATTCCCTCAGATCTGAATGGGCTGATCCATCTTTGTCTGCGGATCGATGCCCGGTTGCAGCAGCGAAAGAGTCGCCGTGCCACCCCACAGACCCCTGCCGCCCCTGTTGTGCGTGAGCCCCCAGTCCAGAGGGAGGAGCCAATGGAGCTGGGTGCCGCCAGGTCCCGTCTATCGGTGACGGAAATGGACAGACGACGATCGGAGGGGTTGTGTTTTTACTGTGGGGACCCTGGACATTTGGCTGTTTCTTGTCCAAAGAAGCGTCAGCGGGCATCAGTGACCAAGCCGGCCCTGAGAAAGTCCCCTGCTTTGCTGTCGGGAAACGGCCCGAGCCCGATCTAGACGGTGTGAAAGATCGGGCGACCCACAACGATCACGCCGAGCGATGCCGTTCCTGCGGTGCCTGTGAACCTTCACGGCATTTGATTTTGGAGGCACGTCTGATCCTTCCTGGCAAGCCAGAGGGGATTCCGGTCCATGCCTTAATTGACTCTGGGGCTACCACTAACTTTATGGATTCGGCCTTTGTGGCCAAATGGGCTGTTCCCCAGTGTCCAGTGGATCCGCCCATGCTTGTGGAGACCATCGATGGTCGAGTGCTCCTGTCCGGGCCTATTACGGCCGCCACGCAACCCGTGTGTATGGCCATCAGTACCCATGTGGAGGCCATTCAGTTCTACGTCACTTCGGAACTGCACTTCCCCGTGGTCTTGGGACTGGCGTGGCTCCGGGCGCATGATCCACAGATCTATTGGTCTCAGAACTTGGTCACCTTCCCAAGTTTGCAGTGCGTGGACCACACCCGCCATATCGGCCAGGTGGAGGGTTCCCCAGGGGTTTCCTTGCCTCCCGAACTGTCCGACTTTGCTGACGTGTTCAGCGAGTCAGAGGCGGACCAATTACCCCCGCACAGGCCCTACGACTGCTCCATTGACCTAGTCCCTGATGCGCCTCTCCCAGTGGGGCGTTTGTACTCCATGTCGGAGCCCGAGTTGGCTGCATTGCGGGACTTCCTGACAAAGAACTTGGCTCGTGGTTTCATCCGGCCCTCGTCCTCGCCAGTGTCTGCGCCCGTGCTCTTCGTCAAAAAGAAGTCGGGCGAGTTACGGCTTTGCTGTGACTACCGGAAACTCAACGCTATCACGGTGCGTAACCGCTACCCGCTGCCCCTCATCCCCGAGCTCTTGGACCGACTCCGGGAGGCTAAGATCTTCACGAAACTGGACCTGCGTGGAGCTTACAACCTCGTCAGGGTTCGGCCGGGTGATGAGTGGAAGACGGCGTTTGGTACTCGCTATGGACATTTCGAGTACACGGTGATGCCGTTTGGCCTGACCAACGCCCCCGCTGTGTTTCAGCATTTTATGAATGACATCTTTCGGGATCTGTTGGACCAGTTTGTTGTGATTTACCTGGACGACATCCTGATTTACTCCCCGTCGCGTGAAGCGCATCATCAGCATCTCCGTCAGGTCCTGCAGCGCCTCCGGAAACATCGGCTGTTTGCCAAGTTGGAGAAGTGCCAGTTCTACCAGGTGACCATTGATTTCTTGGGCCACCGCATTTCTCCTGAGGGCATCGCCATGGAACCGAGTAAAGTTGAGTCGTTGCAGAGTTGGCAACCCCCGCGTCGCGTGAAGGATGTTCAGCGACTTCTTGGATTTGCCAACTACTATCGGACATTCATCCCTGGCTTTGCTGCCTTGACAGCCCCCCTCACCCGGCTCCTGCAGAAGAAGACTCGGTTCCAGTGGAACGCCCCCGAACAACAGGCGTTCCAAGCTTTGAAGGACGCCTTCATGAAGGAGCCCATCTTGAAGCATCCTGACCCGCAACGGCCGTTTGTCGTGGAGGCGGACGCCTCCGACATTGCCATTGGGGCCGTGTTACTCCAGGCAGCGACGCCCAACGGTACCCTTTTCCCTTGCGCGTATCACTCTCGGAAATTGAATCCCTCGGAGCGCAACTATACCATCTGGGAGAAGGAGCTGCTGGCCATCAAGGCGGCGTTCGAGGCTTGGAGGCATCATCTGGAGGGGGCGCGGCATCAAATCGAGGTCCGGACGGACCACAAGAATCTGGAAAGCCTGCAGACCGCTCGGAATTTGAACCAACGCCAGATCCGGTGGTCCCTCTTCTTTGCGAGGTTTGACTTCCGGGTGCGGTACATACCAAGCGGGCACAACCAGAGAGCGGATGCTCTGTCCAGGAAGCCCGAGTACACCCGAGTGGAAGACAAGCTTCCGCGCAGGGAACGTGGCAGAGTTAAACGGTAGGCGACCGGGTTGATGACGGCCTCGACTGGGAACGGTCCAAGGTAACGGTGGTCCAACTTCCTCGCCGGCCGAGTGGATGGTAGGTTCCTGGTGGACAGCCAGACCCGATCCCCCACCGATAATGGAGGCGTAGATAGATAGATAGATAGATAGATAGATAGATAGATAGATAGTTTCAGGCCCCGTCCGACGAGTCACCAAAAGAATGAAACCGGAACGGGAGCTGGTTCTCCTAAGCCACGTTTATTAGCCGCATAAACAGTTGCTCGAAGACAAACGAAGTCAGCGTTGACTTCACAGCACAGTCAACGCTGTTAAGTAACCGGCAAAGCCGACACCCACCACCACACCCTTAATTGCACCACCACGCCCCCACCCTACTTAATCACCGCCTCCCAAGGTTCCCTCCTTTTGGCTCCCGTCCCACCACCATTGCAGCCGGTAAGTTACCCCCCAGCCCAAACCTCCCTCCTTTCCCCCAGAGCTCCGCCTAGGCTCTTCTTTCCCCTCACCTCCCCAGACCGCCGCGAGTTGTGCCCTGAACCCCTCCCCGGCCCACCGGTAGTCTCCGCCACCCCCTGGACCACCCAGGCACCCGTTCCTGTTCTGCTGCTCGGGCGCTGGACAGCCACCGGCCGCTCCATCGTACGGCCCCTCCCCGGCCTCCTGGTTAGTCCCAGAGGCTGCTGGGCCGTGTCGACGTCCCCGTCCCTTTTTCCGGTCCCTGGAGGCCAGGAGAGAGCCCCGTGGCCGCGCTCGGCGACCGCACACCTTCCCGGCTTGTTGGCAGCTTCCGGGGGCCAGCTGGCTGGTCCGCGGCCTCCCCAGCTGACAGGCGGGCCGCTGCTGCGCCGTTCTCCCAGCTGCTCCTATCCCCGATCCGTCGGTATGGCGTGGGCGTGGCTGGCCGTTTCCGGAGCCCGGCAGCTCAGCGGAGAGGCGAGGAAGCCGGCGAACGTCCCTGGACCCCGGTAGGACACTTTGTAGCGGGCGGGCGGTTGCCGGAGTGCTGGGGGGGGCGTATGCTGTGCCGGCCCTCCGGGTGACCACGGGCGCCGGCGGGAGGCTTCGGGGCCTGGCGGGTTGCTCCGTGGGCGTCGGCGGTGGGCTTCGGGGCCTGGCGGGGTGCTCCGTGGGAGTCGGCGGTCTGGCGAGTCACACCGCGGCCCGTCCGAATGTCGGGCGTTCCAGGCCCGACATGCCGCCCCCCCTACCAAGGGTCCTCCTGCAGACGTAGAGAACAAGGTTATAGCATCGTTCACTTTGCATACACCCCCGTGTCCCCTACCCCCCGGCCTGTCAGGGTGGGCTCGATGGAATGCCCGGACCAAACGTGGAGCATGGACGTCTTCCCGCGACACCCACGTTGCCTCCTCCACCGGGTACCCCTTCCACCGCAGGAGATACTGTAGGGCGCCCCTCCGCACCCTGGAGTCCAACACCTCCTGCACCTCATACTGGTCAGCGTGAACCGGTCCGGGACCCCCCTCCCCTGCCGCTGCAGTAGCCACTGGAGCAGGTTTCAGCAGGCTACTATGGAACACCGGGTGGATCTTACCCAAAAACTTAGGCAACCGCAGCCGCACCGTCACCGGGTTTACCCCCTGCACCACCCGGAACGGCCCGAGGTATTTGGGTCCTAGCTTGCGGCACGGGACCTGTAACCGCAAGTACTTGGTGGACAAGTAAACCAGGTCCCCCACCCGCGGTGTAACAAAGGGTTTTTGTTTCTTATCCGCCTGTGCTTTGGTCGCCATGGCGGACCGATCCAATGCTTCCTTTGCCGCCCCCCAGGCAGCCGTGATATGACGCATCCAGTCAAGCGGTGAGCACGGAGATCCCTCCTCCTGGAGACATTCAGCGAAGGGAACAAACTCGTGACCGGTGACCACCCGATATGGAGAGAAGCCAGTACTACTATGGACTGCATTATTGTACGCCACTTCGGCAAGCGCTAACAGGTCTACCCAGTCCGTCTGCCGGAAGGAAACATAGCTCCGTAAATAGCGTTCAACAGCAGCGTTGGCTCGTTCTGCGGCCCCGTTAGTGCTAGGGTGATAGGCCGTACTCAGTCCCTGGGACGAGCCGATATGACGCAGGAACTCTCTCCAAAACCGGGCCGTGAATTGCACCCCTCTATCTGAAATCACACGCTGCGGCACTCCATGCAGTCGGTATACTTGCGTGAGAAACAGCCAAGCTAGTCGACGAGCTGATGGTAACCCCTTACACGGAACAAAGTGTGCCTGTTTGGAAAACAGGTCGACTATTGTCCAGATAACGGTGTGACCCTTACTCTCTGGGAGGTCCACAACAAAGTCCATGGCGATGTCCTGCCATGGCCGAGTTGGGTCAGCTACCTGCTGCAACAGCCCCAAAGGCTTCCCAACCTGGGGTTTTGTAGTGGCACAGACATGGCAACGCCGTACATACTGCTCGATGTCACTCTTCATGCGGGGCCACCAGAATTGACGACGTGCTAGATGTAAGGTTTTCACAAACCCGAAATGTCCCGCCTGTTTGGTGACGTGACACCCATGCAGAACGCGTGGCCGCACGGTTTCAGGCACATACAAACGTGTTCCATGCCACGCTAGACCGTCCCGCATAGTTAATAGTCCCGGATTACTCCGTAACCAGGCATCCTCCTGCAAGGTCCTTTGGATGGCCTGGTTCAAATTCTCCGACACCTGTCTAGCACTCTCTGAACCAACCCCCTCCTTTGCCAGTGTCGGGATGAGTGCCTGCACCACCTCCTCCCTCTTGCTGTCAAACTGTGGCATGCGTGACAAGGCATCCGCCAGAAAGTTCCGACCCCCCGGCACATACTTCAGCACAAACCGGAAGCTACGGAAGTATAAGGCCCATCGGACATGCTTAGGCGACAGGCGGCGAGGGGTTTGTAGGGCTTCCAGGTTTTTATGGTCCGTCCATAGTTCGAATGGACGGGAGGCCCCTTCCAAAAGATGTCGCCAGGTCTCCAAAGCCCAACGGACCGCAAAAGCCTCCTTCTCCCACACCGCCCAGGCCCGTTCAGTGGGAGTCAGTTTCTTAGAGGCATAAGCACACGACTGCAGGACCCCGGCACTGCTCCGCTGAAGGAGGACGGCCCCAAGAGCAACATCGCTCGCATCTGCCTGTACGACATAAGCCAGTTCGGGGTCGGGGTGTCTCAAAACGGGCTCTTTAGCAAAGAGGGACTTCAGTTCCTCGAACGCCCGCTGACACGCTGTGGACCACTCCAATTTAAGCCCCGGACGCAGGCGTGTCTTTAATTGTCGTGTGCGCAGAAGATCTGTTAACGGCAGGGCGATGGCCGCAAAACGTGGGATGAACTGTCTGTAGAAGTTGGCAAAGCCAAGGAAACTTTGCAACTGCCGACGAGTCCGCGGAGCCTGCCACTGTTGAATGGCATGTACCTTTCTAGGATCCATCTCCACCCCCGCCGCCGATATACGATATCCAAGGTAGTCCAGCTGGGCCTTGTGGAACTCACACTTGGACAGTTTAACATAGAGCTGTGCTTCCAGCAGTCTTGACAACACCTGGCGCACAAGAAGTACATGCTCCTCCAATGTGTCCGAGTAAATCAGGATGTCGTCCAAGTACACCAAAACACCCCAATACAGGAACTCATGCAGGACCTGATTGATCAATTGCATGAACACAGCGGGAGCTCCCTGTAGGCCAAATGGCATCACTCGGAACTGGAAACTACCAAGGGGACAATTAAACGCAGTCTTCCACTCGTCCCCGGCTTTGACCCTCACCCGGTAATAGGCTTCTCTTAGGTCCAACTTGGTGAAAACCCGGCCTGTTGCCAAATGGGCCAGCATGTCCTTCATCAAAGGAAGGGGATAGAGGTGCTCCACGCACACCGCATTAACCCCCCGGTAGTCTACACACAAGCGCAAGCCCCCATCCTTCTTCTCGCGAAAAAGTACTGGCGCCGCCACCCGAGATCGTGCTGGTTGGATAAACCCTCTCTCCAAGTTCTTATCTATGTACCGCCGTAACTCCTGCATCTCCTTCGGGGACATGGCGTACATACGGGGCTTAGGCAATTTGGCCCCAGGTTCGAACTCAATGGCACAATCCGTCGGCCGGTGGGGTGGTAACGAATTGCACTCCCGCTCATCGAAGACGTCCATTAAATCGGAGTAAACCCGGGGTACCCGCACCTTCGAGTCATCCTTGGCCCCGCAAACCTTCTCCCGCGTCCCCGTGTCCCCCGGCCCCAGAAAAGAATGGTGGAGAGGGGGCTCGGGGCCCAGACCCACCCGGAGATGACGACAACCCCCCTCCCACCAAATCGTGGGGCCCCATTTATCAAGCCACGTAAGGCCCAGGATAACAGCTTCAGTCATAGAGGGCACCACAACAAAACGCAGAGTCTCCCAGTGGGCCCCCAATTCCAGCCGGACTGGTTCGGTGACATGGGTGATAGGAGCCCCCCCAAGGAGCGACCCATCCACTTGTTGGAAACGAAGAGGGGTTACCAGTCGTTGCAACCAGATACCCACTGCAGCCGCTGTTTTCCGGTTGATAAGACACCGGGTGCTCCCTGAATCGACCAAAGCCCTAACCGCCCGCCTTTGCCCAGACACGGGGCTCACCAATACCACCGGGAACACAAAGGGACACACCGGGGCGCTTACCATCGGATCCTCCTCCAACTCCAGATCCTCAAGGTCTTCCGTCGGCACGGTCTGGGTGGTTGCGGGCCCGGTTGCCAAGGGAGGAGTCGTCACCCAACGGTTGTCGTCAGCTGCCTGATAAGCAGTTCGGGACCGCTCCGAGGTCTTCCTAGCAGGCAAAGCCCGTGTCGAGGTTGCTGGGGGAACCATTCGGGCTGGCGGGAGCGGGCATTCAGCCGCCCGATGACCCGGCTGGTCACACCGGAAACACCTAATACCAAGACGTGGTGGCTGTACAGGGTTGGCTTTGGCCACCGGCAAGCCAGGCCGCTCCTCCACCTTCACTCTTTCGGCCGGCCGCCGAGCTCCGGTCACCCCCTCAGACCTTCCTCGAGTATCCTGCAAGCCAATGTCCAACTCAACAGCCACCCGGAACCAGTCCTGCAGATGGGCCGGCACCCCTCTTACCACACAAGCTCGCCGCAAGGCACTGTCTAGTCCAGCCTTGAAGTGATGCACAAGAAGGCGTTCAGGCCATGACCGTAGCCTCCCGGCCACCTTCCGAAACTCCCCAACATAACGCACCGCCGGTCTTCCTTGCTGGCGCAGATCCAACACTTCGGCCTCGGCACGGAGCACCCGTGAGATATCTTCAAAACGGGCCCGTAGAGCCTCCAGGAAAAGACCAAGGTCCCCGAGCTCACGGGCATGATCGCCGTACAGGTCGGCCGCCCAGGCCGCGGCCTCTCCTTGTAGACATGCCGTTACGGCCACTACCATCGCCCACTGGGACGTATAGGCCGGGCCGTACTGGTCCATATGATTAATCACCTGCCCCAGAAACATTGCCAGGCGGTCTGGATGACCATCATAGACCGCGGTCAGGGGCGGAGGCCCCCACGCTAGCCCTTGACCCCAAGGACCCAGCGGCATCCCCTGGGCTGGAACCCCCCCATCTGGTCGTGACGGCTGTTGTCTTGGTCTTCCGGCCACACTTTCCCAGGGGGCCGTGCCGCTTGGTACTGCCGTTGCGGGAGCCGAAACCCCGGGACCTCTATGAACTTCAGGCTGGCGGACTGATCCCTGGTACCTCGGGCTGTCCATACGGAAGCGGGGCGGGCTAGACCGCCGAGCAGGGCCACCTGGGAGGGACCACTGCCCCTGGTCAGACTCATCTGGAACAGACCAAAACCCAGGCTCCCGACCCCTCACTTCCCCGAACCGCTCTCTGAGAATCTCCATAGTATGGTTGCCCGGAGCGGTGGAGTAGCTCCATTCTTCACCGCTGTCCTCCATGAAACACCGCTCCCTCCACTCAGTAGACGCACCTTTAGGCCGGGTCATCAGGCCTTGGCCGAGCCCTCGATGATCCCCATTGGAGTGCGTCCACCGATCGCTGCTGCGACCCCGCACTCCAGCCTCCTGAGGCCCCGGACCAGGGCCGTCGAGTGGGGGAGGCCTTTCCTTCCGCCGCACCGAGGGCAATGCCTCCTCCCCCACCTCCACCGACTCCAAGAGCCCAGCCGCAGCTCCAGCTTCCTCCTGCTCCTCAGCCAGTGGTGCAGAATCCTCCGTACCTTCTGCCATAGCAAACTTCCAAAAAAAGAGCTCTCCACAAGGGGTAAAGCAACGCTGACTTACTTTCAGGCCCCGTCCGACGAGTCACCAAAAGAATGAAACCGGAACGGGAGCTGGTTCTCCTAAGCCACGTTTATTAGCCACATAAACAGTTGCTCGAAGACAAACGAAGTCAGCGTTGACTTCACAGCACAGTCAACGCTGTTAAGTAACCGGCAAAGCCGACACCCACCACCACACCCTTAATTGCACCACCACGCCCCCACCCTACTTAATCACCGCCTCCCAAGGTTCCCTCCTTTTGGCTCCCGTCCCACCACCATTGCAGCCGGTAAGTTGCCCCCCAGCCCAAACCTCCCTCCTTTCCCCCAGAGCTCCGCCTAGGCTCTTCTTTCCCCTCACCTCCCCAGACCACCGCGAGTTGTGCCCTGAACCCCTCCCCGGCCCACCGGTAGTCTCCGCCACCCCCTGGACCACCCAGGCACCCGTTCCTGTTCTGCTGCTCGGGCGCTGGACAGCCACCGGCCGCTCCATCGTACGGCCCCTCCCCGGCCTCCTGGTTAGTCCCAGAGGCTGCTGGGCCATGTCGACGTCCCCGTCCCTTTTTCCGGTCCCTGGAGGCCAGGAGAGAGCCCCGTGGCCGCGCTCGGCGACCGCACACCTTCCCGGCTTGTTGGCAGCTTCCGGGGGCCAGCTGGCTGGTCCGCGGCCTCCCCAGCTGACAGGCGGGCCGCTGCTGCGCCGTTCTCCCAGCTGCTCCTATCCCCGATCCGTCGGGATGGCGTGGGCGTGGCCGGCCGTTTCCGGAGCCCGGCAGCTCAGCGGAGAGGCGAGGAAGCCGGCGAACGTCCCTGGAGCCCGGTAGGACACTTTGTAGCGGGCGGGCGGTTGCCGGAGTGCTGGGGGGGGCCGTATGCTGTGCCGGC
>NC_139522.1:44744688-44747188 GCF_947247035.1 Vipera ursinii
CTCCTATATGATCTTCCAAGGTGAGCCGTGAATCTAGGAGGACCCCCAAGTTGCGAGCCCTATCTACGGGGGGTAATAATTCACCCCCCATAGTTAGAGATGGAATATCCGAATAAACCCGGGATGAAGATATGCAAAGCCACTCAGTCTTGTCGGGGTTGAGCTGGAGTCTGTTCCTCCCCATCCAGACCCGAACCGCCTCCAGGCAACGGGACATCACGTCGAGGGCATCACTGGGGTGGTTTGGGGTCGAAAAGAAAAGTTGGGTATCATCAGCGTACTGATGATACCCAACTCCAAAGCCACGAATGATCTCACCCAGCGGCTTCATATAGATGTTGAACAGGAGAGGCGAGAGGACCGACCCCTGAGGAACTCCACAAATGAGAGACCTCGCGGTCGACCTCTGTCCCCCTGCCAACACCGACTGCGAACGTCCCAAGAGATAGGAGGAGAACCACCGTAAAACCGTGCCTCCCACTCCCAATCCCCTGAGACGCCGCAGCAAGATACCATGGTCGATGGTATCGAAAGCCGCCGAGAGGTCTAATAGGACTAGGACAGAGGAATGCCCCCTGTCCCGAGCCCTCCAGAGATCATTCACCAGCGCGACCAATGCCGTCTCCGTGCTGTGCCCGGGCCTGAAACCCGATTGGTACGGGTCTAGATAATCCGCTTCATCCAGGACCAGAGGGAGCTGATGCGCCACCACACTCTCAACAACCTTCGCAAGAAAGCGAAGGTTGGAGACAGGACGAAAGTTATTCAATACAGCAGGGTCCAGGGCAGGCTTCTTGAGGAGAGGCCTCACCACCGCCTCCTTCAAGACGGCGGGGAAGATACCCTCACTCAAAGAAGCCGATATAACTGCCTGGAACCAGCTGCGTGTCCTCTCCCGGGCTGCATAAACCAGCCAGGAAGGGCACGGGTCCAATAAACATGTGGTGGTGCTCAGCCTCCCCATGATCCTGTCCACTTCCTCCGGAGTCACAGAATCAAACTCCTCCCAGATGATATCGACAAGACCACCCGTGTCCTGATCGTCAGACTCTGCCCAGTCAGAGTCCAAACCGGTCCGAATCCGAGCGATTTTGTCCGACAGATGTTGGTTAAACTCCTCGGCACGGCCCTGCAAGGGATCCTCCCTCACCTCCTGATTTAGGAGGGAGCGAGTCACCCTAAACAGGGCGGCCGGGCGATTATCTGCGGACGCGATAAGGGTGGCGAAGTGGTTAGACCTCGCCTCCCTTATCGCAGCGAGATAAGACCTAATGTAGGCTCTTAGTCGCAATCGGTCGGATTCGGATCGGCTGGACCTCCAACCGCTCTCTAGGCCCCGTCTCCGACGCTTCATCTCCCGAAGCTCCGCAGAGAACCATGGAGCTCGACGGGATCTGCACCGGGTCAGGGGCCGCAGGGGTACAACTCGATCAAGAGCCTCAGTGGCCGTCCTTTCCCAGGCTTCCACTAAGGCATCTGCCGAGCTGTGAGCAAGGGAGGCAGGTGGGGACCCCAGAGCTGTCTGGAACCTCTGGGGATCCATTAAGCGTCTGGGGCGGTACCATTTAATTGGTTCCAAACACCCACGGCGGGGGGTGGCAAAACGGAAGACCAGCCGCAGGAGATGATGATCGGTCCATGACAGGGGCATAATAATTGGAGAGCCCCCACCAAGATCATCTAACCACTGTCCAGATAAAAAAACTAGGTCAAGGGTGTGGCCTCCCTCATGAGTCGGTCCCGAAATTACCTGCGTCAGGTCCATGGCCGTCATGGAAGCCATGAACTCCCGGGCCAACTCAGATGATCCTCCCAGCGATGGTAGGTTGAAATCCCCCAAAACTATAAGTTTCGGGAACTCAACCACCAGCGCAGAGAGGACATCGAGCAGCTCAGGCAGGGCTGCTGCTGCATGACTAGGCGAAAGGTACACCAGCAGCAAGCCCAACTGCGCACCAGGGCCGCATCTCAAAAAGAGAGACTCACACCCGACTATCTGAGGAACAGTGGCCTCCCGCGGACACAAGGTCTCCCTCATAACAACAGCCACACCCCCACCCCTACCCTGAGCCCGAGGCCGGTGCAGCACCCGGAAACCTGGTGGGCAAAGATCAACCAGAGGAATCCCGCCCTCTGGGCCCAACCAGGTCTCCGTGATGCAAGCCAGGTCCGCCTGCTCACCCTCGACCAGATCACGAACGAGAGGAGCCTTATTAGCGACGGACCTGGCGTTCAAATACACCAGCCGGAGCTCAGGGGGCTGCACACCCTCACTCCCGGGACCTTGGGGTAGAGCCAGAGGGTCGGAGTGCCTCACCGCTTGTAAGATAGATAGATAGATAGATAGATAGATAGATAGATGGATGGATAGAGACAGGCAGACAGAGATCGATTAATGGATTGATAGATGATAAATAGATAGATGGATAGATAGATAGATGGACAGATAGATAGATAGATAGATAGATAGATAGATAGATAGATAGATAGATAGATAGAT
>NC_139522.1:44749688-44752188 GCF_947247035.1 Vipera ursinii
AAAGCCACTCAGTCTTGTCGGGGTTGAGCTGGAGTCTGTTCCTCCCCATCCAGACCCGAACCGCCTCCAGGCAACGGGACATCACGTCGAGGGCATCACTGGGGTGGTTTGGGGTCGAAAAGAAAAGTTGGGTATCATCAGCGTACTGATGATACCCAACTCCAAAGCCACGAATGATCTCACCCAGCGGCTTCATATAGATGTTGAACAGGAGAGGCGAGAGGACCGACCCCTGAGGAACTCCACAAATGAGAGACCTCGCGGTCGACCTCTGTCCCCCTGCCAACACCGACTGCGAACGTCCCAAGAGATAGGAGGAGAACCACCGTAAAACCGTGCCTCCCACTCCCAATCCCCTGAGACGCCGCAGCAAGATACCATGGTCGATGGTATCGAAAGCCGCCGAGAGGTCTAATAGGACTAGGACAGAGGAATGCCCCCTGTCCCGAGCCCTCCAGAGATCATTCACCAGCGCGACCAATGCCGTCTCCGTGCTGTGCCCGGGCCTGAAACCCGATTGGTACGGGTCTAGATAATCCGCTTCATCCAGGACCAGAGGGAGCTGATGCGCCACCACACTCTCAACAACCTTCGCAAGAAAGCGAAGGTTGGAGACAGGACGAAAGTTATTCAATACAGCAGGGTCCAGGGCAGGCTTCTTGAGGAGAGGCCTCACCACCGCCTCCTTCAAGACGGCGGGGAAGATACCCTCACTCAAAGAAGCCGATATAACTGCCTGGAACCAGCTGCGTGTCCTCTCCCGGGCTGCATAAACCAGCCAGGAAGGGCACGGGTCCAATAAACATGTGGTGGTGCTCAGCCTCCCCATGATCCTGTCCACTTCCTCCGGAGTCACAGAATCAAACTCCTCCCAGATGATATCGACAAGACCACCCGTGTCCTGATCGTCAGACTCTGCCCAGTCAGAGTCCAAACCGGTCCGAATCCGAGCGATTTTGTCCGACAGATGTTGGTTAAACTCCTCGGCACGGCCCTGCAAGGGATCCTCCCTCACCTCCTGATTTAGGAGGGAGCGAGTCACCCTAAACAGGGCGGCCGGGCGATTATCTGCGGACGCGATAAGGGTGGCGAAGTGGTTAGACCTCGCCTCCCTTATCGCAGCGAGATAAGACCTAATGTAGGCTCTTAGTCGCAATCGGTCGGATTCGGATCGGCTGGACCTCCAACCGCTCTCTAGGCCCCGTCTCCGACGCTTCATCTCCCGAAGCTCCGCAGAGAACCATGGAGCTCGACGGGATCTGCACCGGGTCAGGGGCCGCAGGGGTACAACTCGATCAAGAGCCTCAGTGGCCGTCCTTTCCCAGGCTTCCACTAAGGCATCTGCCGAGCTGTGAGCAAGGGAGGCAGGTGGGGACCCCAGAGCTGTCTGGAACCTCTGGGGATCCATTAAGCGTCTGGGGCGGTACCATTTAATTGGTTCCAAACACCCACGGCGGGGGGTGGCAAAACGGAAGACCAGCCGCAGGAGATGATGATCGGTCCATGACAGGGGCATAATAATTGGAGAGCCCCCACCAAGATCATCTAACCACTGTCCAGATAAAAAAACTAGGTCAAGGGTGTGGCCTCCCTCATGAGTCGGTCCCGAAATTACCTGCGTCAGGTCCATGGCCGTCATGGAAGCCATGAACTCCCGGGCCAACTCAGATGATCCTCCCAGCGATGGTAGGTTGAAATCCCCCAAAACTATAAGTTTCGGGAACTCAACCACCAGCGCAGAGAGGACATCGAGCAGCTCAGGCAGGGCTGCTGCTGCATGACTAGGCGAAAGGTACACCAGCAGCAAGCCCAACTGCGCACCAGGGCCGCATCTCAAAAAGAGAGACTCACACCCGACTATCTGAGGAACAGTGGCCTCCCGCGGACACAAGGTCTCCCTCATAACAACAGCCACACCCCCACCCCTACCCTGAGCCCGAGGCCGGTGCAGCACCCGGAAACCTGGTGGGCAAAGATCAACCAGAGGAATCCCGCCCTCTGGGCCCAACCAGGTCTCCGTGATGCAAGCCAGGTCCGCCTGCTCACCCTCGACCAGATCACGAACGAGAGGAGCCTTATTAGCGACGGACCTGGCGTTCAAATACACCAGCCGGAGCTCAGGGGGCTGCACACCCTCACTCCCGGGACCTTGGGGTAGAGCCAGAGGGTCGGAGTGCCTCACCGCTTGTAAGATAGATAGATAGATAGATAGATAGATAGATAGATGGATGGATAGAGACAGGCAGACAGAGATCGATTAATGGATTGATAGATGATAAATAGATAGATGGATAGATAGATAGATGGACAGATAGATAGATAGATAGATAGATAGATAGATAGATAGATAGATAGATAGATAGATAGATAGATAGATAGATAGATGGATAGATAGATGGATGGATGGATAGACAGATAGATAGATAGATAGATAGATAGATAGATAGATAGATAGATAGATAGATAGATAGATAGATAGATAGATAGATAGATAGATGGA
>NC_139522.1:44804688-44809688 GCF_947247035.1 Vipera ursinii
GATTGATTAATGGATAGATAGATGATAAATAGATAGATGGATACATAGATAGATGGATAGACAGATAGATAGATAGATAGATAGATAGAGACAGGCAGACAGAGATGGATTAATGGATAGATAGATGATAGATAGATAGATAGATAGATAGATAGATAGATAGATAGATAGATAGATAGATAGATAGATAGAGACAGGCAGACAGAGATGGATTAATGAATAGATAAATAGAGAGAGAGAGAGAGAGAGTGGGAGAGGGAGTGAGACAGGCAGACATAGATGCATTAATGGATAGATAGATGATAGATAGATTGATAGTTAGATATGTAAATAGATACATAGATAGATAGAGAAAGGCGGAAAGGCAGACGGAGACTGATTAATGGATAGATAGACAGACAGACAGACAGACAGACAGATAGATAGATAGATAGATAGATAGATAGATAGATAGATAGATAGATAGATAGATAGATAGATAGATAGAAGGAGGGGGAGAGAGACAGGAAAACAGAGATGGATTAATGGATAGATAGATAGATAGAGTCAGGTAGACATAGATCAATTAATGGATAGATAGATGATAAATAGATAGATGGATAGATGGATAGATAGATAGATAGATAGATAGATAGATAGATAGATAGATAGATAGATAGATAGAGACAGGCAGACAGAGATGGATTAATGAATGGATAAATAGAGAGAGAGAGAGAGTGGGAGAGGGAGAGAGACAGGCAGACATAGATGCATTAATGGATAGATAGATGATAGATAGATTGATAGTTAGATATGTAAATAGATACATAGATAGATAGAGAAAGGCGGAAAGGCAGACAGAGATTGATTAATGGATAGATAGATAAACAGACAGACAGACAGACAGACAGACAGACAGACAGATAGATAGATAGATAGATAGATAGATAGATAGAAGGAGGGAGAGAGAGACAGAAAAACAGAGATTGATTAATGGATAGATAGATGATAAATAGATAGATGGATAGATAGATAGATAGATAGATAGATAGATAGATAGATAGATAGATAGATAGATAGATAGATAGATGGATAGAGACAGGCAGACAGAGATGGATTAATGGATAGATAGATGTTAGATAGATAGATAGATAGATAGATAGATAGATAGATAGATAGATAGATAGATAGAGACAGTCAGACAGACAGACAGACAGACAAACAGACTGGCAAAGATAGATGGATTAATGGATACATAGATAGAGAGATAGATAGATAGATAGATAGATAGATAGATAGATAGATAGATAGATAGATAGATAGATAGATAGAGACAGACAGACAGACAGACAGACAGACAGACAAACAGACTGGCAAAGATAGATGGATTAATGGATAGATAGATAGATAGATAGATAGATAGATAGATAGATAGATAGATAGATAGATAGATAGATAAATAGATAGATAGACAGAAAGACAGAGAGATAGGTAGACACAGAGTAACGGAGACAGAGATGGATTAATGGATAGATAGATGATAGATAGATAGATAGATAGATAGATAGATAGATAGATAGATAGATAGATAGATAGATAGATAGAGACAGGCAGACAGAGATGGATTAATGAATAGATAAATAGAGAGAGAGAGAGAGTGGGAGAGGGAGAGAGACAGGCAGACATAGATGCATTAATGGATAGATAGATGATAGATAGATTGATAGTTAGATATGTAAATAGATACATAGATAGATAGAGAAAGGCGGAAAGGCAGACAGAGATTGATTAATGGATAGATAGATAAACAGACAGACAGACAGACAGACAGACAGACAGACAGATAGATAGATAGATAGATAGATAGAAGGAGGGAGAGAGA
Source organism: Vipera ursinii (assembly GCF_947247035.1). Classification (NCBI taxonomy): domain Eukaryota; kingdom Metazoa; phylum Chordata; class Lepidosauria; order Squamata; family Viperidae; genus Vipera; species Vipera ursinii. Next base: position 44,806,550 of record NC_139522.1, read on the forward strand.
GACAGAAAAACAGAGATGGATTAATGGATAGATAGATAGATAGAAAGAGTCAGGAAGACATAGATTGATTAATGGATAGATAGATGATAAATAGATAGATGGATACATAGATAGATAGATAGATAGATAGATAGATAGATAGATAGATAGATAGATAGATAGATAGATGGATAGAGACAGGCAGACAGAGATGGATTAATGGATAGATAGATGTTAGATAGATAGATAGATAGATAGATAGATAGATAGATAGATAGATAGATAGATAGATAGAGACAGTCAGACAGACAGACAGACAGACAAACAGACTGGCAAAGATAGATGGATTAATGGATACATAGATAGATAGATAGATAGATAGATAGATAGATAGATAGATAGATAGATAGATAGATAGATAGATAGTTAGATAGATAGATAGACAGAAAGACAGAGAGATAGGTAGACACAGAGTAACGGAGACAGAGATGGATTAATGGATAGATAGATGATAGATAGATAGATAGATAGATAGATAGATAGATAGATAGATAGATAGATAGATAGAGACAGGCAGACAGAGATGGATTAATGAATAGATAAATAGAGAGAGAGAGAGAGAGTGGGAGAGGGAGAGAGACAGGCAGACATAGATGCATTAATGGATAGATAGATGATAGATAGATTGATAGTTAGATATGTAAATAGATACATAGATAGATAGAGAAAGGCGGAAAGGCAGACAGAGATGGATTAATGGATAGATAGATGTTAGATAGATAGATAGATAGATAGATAGATAGATAGATAGATAGATAGATAGATAGATAGAGACAGACAGACAGACAGACAGACAGACAGACAGACAAACAGACTGGCAAAGATAGATGGATTAATGGATAGATAGATAGATAGATAGATAGATAGATAGATAGATAGATAGATAGATAGATAGATAGATAGATAGACAGATAGAGACAGGCAGACAGAGATGGATTAATGAATAGATAAATAGAGAGAGAGAGAGTGGGAGAGGGAGAGAGACAGGCAGACATAGATGCATTAATGGATAGATAGATGATAGATAGATTGATAGTTAGATATGTAAATAGATACATAGATAGATAGAGAAAGGCGGAAAGGCAGACAGAGATTGATTAATGGATAGATAGATAAACAGACAGACAGACAGACAGACAGACAGACAGACAGACAGACAGATAGATAGATAGATAGATAGAAGGAGGGAGAGAGAGACAGAAAAACAGAGATGGATTAATGGATAGATAGATAGATAGAAAGAGTCAGGAAGACATAGATTGATTAATGGATAGATAGATGATAGATAGATGGATACATAGATAGATAGATAGATAGATAGATAGATAGATAGATAGATAGATAGATAGATGGATAGAGACAGGCAGACAGAGATGGATTAATGGATAGATAGATGTTAGATAGATAGATAGATAGATAGATAGATAGATAGATAGATAGATAGATAGATAGATAGATAGAGACAGTCAGACAGACAGACAGACAGACAAACAGACTGGCAAAGATAGATGGATTAATGGATACATAGATAGATAGATAGATAGATAGATAGATAGATAGATAGATAGATAGATAGATAGATAGATAGATAGACAGAAAGACAGAGAGATAGGTAGACACAGAGTAACGGAGACAGAGATGGATTAATGGATAGATAGATGATAGATAGATAGATAGATAGATAGATAGATAGATAGATAGATAGATAGATAGATAGATAGATAGATAGATAGAGACAGGCAGACAGAGATGGATTAATGAATAGATAAATAGAGAGAGAGAGAGAGAGTGGGAGAGGGAGAGAGACAGGCAGACATAGATGCATTAATGGATAGATAGATGATAGATAGATTGATAGTTAGATATGTAAATAGATACATAGATAGATAGAGAAAGGCGGAAAGGCAGACAGAGATGGATTAATGGATAGATAGATGTTAGATAGATAGATAGATAGATAGATAGATAGATAGATAGATAGATAGATAGATAGATAGAGACAGACAGACAGACAGACAGACAGACAGACAAACAGACTGGCAAAGATGGATGGATTAATGGATAGATAGATAGATAGATAGATAGATAGATAGATAGATAGATAGATAGATAGATAGATAGACAGAAAGACAGAGAGATAGGTAGACACAGAGTAACGGAGACAGAGATGGATTAATGGATAGATAGATGTTAGATAGATAGATAGATAGATAGATAGATAGATAGAAAGATAGATAGATAGATAGATAGATAGATAGATAGATAGAGACAGGCAGACAGAGATGGATTAATGAATAGATAAATAGAGAGAGAGAGAGAGTGGGAGAGGGAGAGAGACAGGCAGACATAGATGCATTAATGGATAGATAGATGATAGATAGATTGATAGTTAGATATGTAAATAGATACATAGATAGATAGAGAAAGGCGGAAAGGCAGACAGAGATTGATTAATGGATAGATAGATAAACAGACAGACAGACAGACAGACAGACAGACAGACAGACAGATAGATAGATAGATAGATAGAAGGAGGGAGAGAGAGACAGAAAAACAGAGATGGATTAATGGATAGATAGATAGATAGAAAGAGTCAGGAAGACATAGATTGATTAATGGATAGATAGATGATAAATAGATAGATGGATACATAGATAGATGGATAGACAGATAGATAGATAGATAGATAGATAGAGACAGGCAGACAGAGATGGATTAATGGATAGATAGATGATAGATAGATAGATAGATAGATAGATAGATAGATAGATAGATAGATAGATAGATAGAGACAGGCAGACAGAGATGGATTAATGAATAGATAAATAGAGAGAGAGAGAGAGAGAGTGGGAGAGGGAGTGAGACAGGCAGACATAGATGCATTAATGGATAGATAGATGATAGATAGATTGATAGTTAGATATGTAAATAGATACATAGATAGATAGAGAAAGGCGGAAAGGCAGACGGAGACTGATTAATGGATAGATAGACAGACAGACAGACAGACAGATAGATAGATAGATAGATAGATAGATAGATAGATAGATAGATAGATAGATAGATAGATAGATAGATAGAAGGAGGGGGAGAGAGACAG
>NC_139522.1:44817188-45085685 GCF_947247035.1 Vipera ursinii
AGACAGACAGACAAACAGACTGGCAAAGATAGATGGATTAATGGATAGATAGATAGATAGATAGATAGATAGATAGATAGATAGATAGATAGATAGATAGATAAATAGATAGATAGACAGAAAGACAGAGAGATAGGTAGACACAGAGTAACGGAGACAGAGATGGATTAATGGATAGATAGATGATAGATAGATAGATAGATAGATAGATAGATAGATAGATAGATAGATAGATAGAGACAGGCAGACAGAGATGGATTAATGAATAGATAAATAGAGAGAGAGAGAGAGTGGGAGAGGGAGAGAGACAGGCAGACATAGATGCATTAATGGATAGATAGATGATAGATAGATTGATAGTTAGATATGTAAATAGATACATAGATAGATAGAGAAAGGCGGAAAGGCAGACAGAGATTGATTAATGGATAGATAGATAAACAGACAGACAGACAGACAGACAGACAGACAGACAGACAGATAGATAGATAGATAGATAGATAGATAGATAGATAGATAGATAGATAGATAGAAGGAGGGAGAGAGAGACAGAAAAACAGAGATGGATTAATGGATAGATAGATAGATAGAAAGAGTCAGGAAGACATAGATTGATTAATGGATAGATAGATGATAAATAGATAGATGGATACATAGATAGATGGATAGACAGATAGATAGATAGATAGATAGAGACAGGCAGACAGAGATGGATTAATGGATAGATAGATGATAGATAGATAGATAGATAGATAGATAGATAGATAGATAGATAGATAGATAGATAGATAGATAGAGACAGGCAGACAGAGATGGATTAATGAATAGATAAATAGAGAGAGAGAGAGAGTGGGAGAGGGAGAGAGACAGGCAGACATAGATGCATTAATGGATAGATAGATGATAGATAGATTGATAGTTAGATATGTAAATAGATACATAGATAGATAGAGAAAGGCGGAAAGGCAGACAGAGATTGATTAATGGATAGATAGATAAACAGACAGACAGACAGACAGACAGACAGACAGACAGACAGATAGATAGATAGATAGATAGATAGATAGATAGATAGAAGGAGGGAGAGAGAGACAGAAAAACAGAGATGGATTAATGGATAGATAGATAGATAGAAAGAGTCAGGAAGACATAGATTGATTAATGGATAGATAGATGATAAATAGATAGATGGATACATAGATAGATGGATAGACAGATAGATAGATAGATAGATAGATAGATAGATAGAGACAGGCAGACAGAGATGGATTAATGGATAGATAGATGATAGATAGATAGATAGATAGATAGATAGATAGATAGATAGATAGATAGATAGATAGATAGAGACAGACAGACAGACAGACAGACAGACAGACAGACAGACAGACAGACAGACAGACAGACAGACAAACAGACTGGCAAAGATAGATGGATTAATGGATAGATAGATAGATAGATAGATAGATAGATAGATAGATAGATAGATAGATAGATAGATAGATAGATAGATAAATAGATAGATAGACAGAAAGACAGAGAGATAGGTAGACACAGAGTAACGGAGACAGAGATGGATTAATGGATAGATAGATGATAGATAGATAGATAGATAGATAGATAGATAGATAGATAGATAGATAGATAGATAGATAGATAGAGACAGGCAGACAGAGATGGATTAATGAATAGATAAATAGAGAGAGAGAGAGAGTGGGAGAGGGAGAGAGACAGGCAGACATAGATGCATTAATGGATAGATAGATGATAGATAGATTGATAGTTAGATATGTAAATAGATACATAGATAGATAGAGAAAGGCGGAAAGGCAGACAGAGATTGATTAATGGATAGATAGATAAACAGACAGACAGACAGACAGACAGACAGACAGACAGACAGATAGATAGATAGATAGATAGATAGATAGATAGATAGATAGATAGATAGATAGATAGATAGATAGATAGAAGGAGGGAGAGAGAGACAGAAAAACAGAGATGGATTAATGGATAGATAGATAGATAGAAAGAGTCAGGAAGACATAGATTGATTAATGGATAGATAGATGATAAATAGATAGATGGATACATAGATAGATGGATAGACAGATAGATAGATAGATAGATAGAGACAGGCAGACAGAGATGGATTAATGGATAGATAGATGATAGATAGATAGATAGATAGATAGATAGATAGATAGATAGATAGATAGATAGATAGAGACAGGCAGACAGAGATGGATTAATGAATAGATAAATAGAGAGAGAGAGAGAGTGGGAGAGGGAGAGAGACAGGCAGACATAGATGCATTAATGGATAGATAGATGATAGATAGATTGATAGATATGTAAATAGATACATAGATAGATAGAGAAAGGCGGAAAGGCAGACAGAGATTGATTAATGGATAGATAGATAAACAGACAGACAGACAGACAGACAGACAGACAGACAGACAGACAGATAGATAGATAGATAGATAGATAGATAGAAGGAGGGAGAGAGAGACAGAAAAACAGAGATGGATTAATGGATAGATAGATAGATAGAAAGAGTCAGGAAGACATAGATTGATTAATGGATAGATAGATGATAAATAGATAGATGGATACATAGATAGATGGATAGACAGATAGATAGATAGATAGATAGATAGATAGAGACAGGCAGACAGAGATGGATTAATGGATAGATAGATGATAGATAGATAGATAGATAGATAGATAGATAGATAGATAGATAGATAGATAGAGACAGGCAGACAGAGATGGATTAATGAATAGATAAATAGAGAGAGAGAGAGAGAGAGTGGGAGAGGGAGTGAGAGAGGCAGACATAGATGCATTAATGGATAGATAGATGATAGATAGATTGATAGTTAGATATGTAAATAGATACATAGATAGATAGAGAAAGGCGGAAAGGCAGACGGAGACTGATTAATGGATAGATAGACAGACAGACAGACAGACAGACAGATAGATAGATAGATAGATAGATAGATAGATAGATAGATAGATAGATAGATAGATAGATAGATAGATAGAAGGAGGGGGAGAGAGACAGGAAAACAGAGATGGATTAATGGATAGATAGATAGATAGAGTCAGGTAGACATAGATCAATTAATGGATAGATAGATGATAAATAGATAGATGGATAGATGGATAGATAGATAGATAGATAGATAGATAGATAGATAGATAGATAGATAGATAGAGACAGGCAGACAGAGATGGATTAATGAATAGATAAATAGAGAGAGAGAGAGAGTGGGAGAGGGAGAGAGACAGGCAGACATAGATGCATTAATGGATAGATAGATGATAGATAGATTGATAGTTAGATATGTAAATAGATACATAGATAGATAGAGAAAGGCGGAAAGGCAGACAGAGATTGATTAATGGATAGATAGATAAACAGACAGACAGACAGACAGACAGACAGACAGATAGATAGATAGATAGATAGATAGATAGATAGATAGATAGAAGGAGGGAGAGAGAGGCAGAAAAACAGAGATGGATTAATGGATAGATAGATAGATAGAAAGAGTCAGGAAGACATAGATTGATTAATGGATAGATAGATGATAAATAGATAGATGGATACATAGATAGATGGATAGACAGATAGATAGATAGATAGATAGATAGATAGATAGATAGATAGATAGATAGATAGATAGATAGATAGAGACAGGCAGACAGAGATGGATTAATGGATAGATAGATGATAGATAGATAGATAGATAGATAGATAGATAGATAGATAGATAGATAGATAGATAGATAGATAGAGACAGGCAGACAGAGATGGATTAATGAATAGATAAATAGAGAGAGAGAGAGAGAGAGTGGGAGAGGGAGTGAGACAGGCAGACATAGATGCATTAATGGATAGATAGATGATAGATAGATTGATAGTTAGATATGTAAATAGATACATAGATAGATAGAGAAAGGCGGAAAGGCAGACGGAGACTGATTAATGGATAGATAGACAGACAGACAGATAGATAGATAGATAGATAGATAGATAGATAGATAGATAGATAGATAGATAGATAGATAGATAGATAGATAGAAGGAGGGGGAGAGAGACAGGAAAACAGAGATGGATTAATGGATAGATAGATAGATAGAGTCAGGTAGACATAGATCAATTAATGGATAGATAGATGATAAATAGATAGATGGATAGATGGATAGATAGATAGATAGATAGATAGATAGATAGATAGATAGATAGATAGATAGAGACAGGCAGACAGAGATGGATTAATGAATAGATAAATAGAGAGAGAGAGAGAGTGGGAGAGGGAGAGAGAAAGGCAGACATAGATGCATTAATGGATAGATAGATGATAGATAGATTGATAGTTAGATATGTAAATAGACACATAGATAGATAGAGAAAGGCGGAAAGGCAGACAGAGATTGATTAATGGATAGATAGATAAACAGACAGACAGACAGACAGACAGATAGATAGATAGATAGATAGATAGATAGATAGATAGATAGATAGATAGATAGATAGATAGAAGGAGGGAGAGAGAGACAGAAAAACAGAGATTGATTAATGGATAGATAGATGATAAATAGATAGATGGATACATAGATAGATAGATAGATAGATAGATAGATAGATAGATAGATAGATAGATAGATAGATAGATAGATGGATAGAGATAGGCAGACAGAGATGGATTAATGGATAGATAGATGTTAGATAGATAGATAGATAGATAGATAGATAGATAGATAGATAGATAGATAGATAGATAGATAGAGACAGTCAGACAGACAGACAGACAGACAAACAGACTGGCAAAGATAGATGGATTAATGGATACATAGATAGATAGATAGATAGATAGATAGATAGATAGATAGATAGATAGATAGATAGATAGAGACAGACAGACAGACAGACAGACAGACAGACAGACAGACAGACAGACAGACAGACAAACAGACTGGCAAAGATAGATGGATTAATGGATAGATAGATAGATAGATAGATAGATAGATAGATAGATAGATAGATAGATAGATAGATAGATAGAGACAGGCAGACAGAGATGGATTAATGGATAGATAGATGATAGATAGATAGATAGATAGATAGATAGATAGATAGATAGATAGATAGATAGATAGATAGATAGAGACAGGCAGACAGAGATGGATTAATGAATAGATAAATAGAGAGAGAGAGAGAGAGAGTGGGAGAGGGAGTGAGACAGGCAGACATAGATGCATTAATGGATAGATAGATGATAGATAGATTGATAGTTAGATATGTAAATAGATACATAGATAGATAGAGAAAGGCGGAAAGGCAGACGGAGACTGATTAATGGATAGATAGACAGACAGACAGATAGATAGATAGATAGATAGATAGATAGATAGATAGATAGATAGATAGATAGATAGATAGATAGATAGAAGGAGGGGGAGAGAGACAGGAAAACAGAGATGGATTAATGGATAGATAGATAGATAGAGTCAGGTAGACATAGATCAATTAATGGATAGATAGATGATAAATAGATAGATGGATAGATGGATAGATAGATAGATAGATAGATAGATAGATAGATAGATAGATAGAGACAGGCAGACAGAGATGGATTAATGAATAGATAAATAGAGAGAGAGAGAGAGTGGGAGAGGGAGAGAGACAGGCAGACATAGATGCATTAATGGATAGATAGATGATAGATAGATTGATAGTTAGATATGTAAATAGACACATAGATAGATAGAGAAAGGCGGAAAGGCAGACAGAGATTGATTAATGGATAGATAGATAAACAGACAGACAGACAGACAGACAGACAGATAGATAGATAGATAGATAGATAGATAGATAGATAGATAGATAGATAGAAGGAGGGAGAGAGAGACAGAAAAACAGAGATTGATTAATGGATAGATAGATGATAAATAGATAGATGGATACATAGATAGATAGATAGATAGATAGATAGATAGATAGATAGATAGATAGATAGATAGATAGATAGATAGATGGATAGAGATAGGCAGACAGAGATGGATTAATGGATAGATAGATGTTAGATAGATAGATAGATAGATAGATAGATAGATAGATAGATAGATAGATAGATAGATAGATAGAGACAGTCAGACAGACAGACAGACAGACAAACAGACTGGCAAAGATAGATGGATTAATGGATACATAGATAGATAGATAGATAGATAGATAGATAGATAGATAGATAGATAGATAGATAGATAGATAGATAGATAGAGACAGACAGACAGACAGACAGACAGACAGACAGACAGACAGACAGACAAACAGACTGGCAAAGATAGATGGATTAATGGATAGATAGATAGATAGATAGATAGATAGATAGATAGATAGATAGATAGATAGATAGATAAATAGATAGATAGACAGAAAGACAGAGAGATAGGTAGACACAGAGTAACGGAGACAGAGATGGATTAATGGATAGATAGATGATAGATAGACAGATAGATAGATAGATAGATAGATAGATAGATAGATAGATAGATAGATAGATAGATAGATAGATAGAGACAGGCAGACAGAGATGGATTAATGAATAGATAAATAGAGAGAGAGAGAGAGTGGGAGAGGGAGAGAGACAGGCAGACATAGATGCATTAATGGATAGATAGATGATAGATAGATTGATAGTTAGATATGTAAATAGATACATAGATAGATAGAGAAAGGCGGAAAGGCAGACAGAGATTGATTAATGGATAGATAGATAAACAGACAGACAGACAGACAGACAGACAGACAGACAGACAGATAGATAGATAGATAGAAGGAGGGAGAGAGAGACAGAAAAACAGAGATGGATTAATGGATAGATAGATAGATAGAAAGAGTCAGGAAGACATAGATTGATTAATGGATAGATAGATGATAAATAGATAGATGGATACATAGATAGATAGATAGATAGATAGATAGATAGATAGATAGATAGATAGATAGATAGATGGACAGAGACAGGCAGACAGAGATGGATTAATGGATAGATAGATGTTAGATAGATAGATAGATAGATAGATAGATAGATAGATAGATAGATAGATAGATAGAGACAGTCAGACAGACAGACAGACAGACAAACAGACTGGCAAAGATAGATGGATTAATGGATACATAGATAGATAGATAGATAGATAGATAGATAGATAGATAGATAGATAGATAGATAGATAGATAGATAGATAGTTAGATAGATAGACAGAAAGACAGAGAGATAGGTAGACACAGAGTAACGGAGACAGAGATGGATTAATGGATAGATAGATGATAAATAGATAGATAGATAGATAGATAGATAGATAGATAGATAGATAGATAGATAGATAGATAGATAGATAGATAGATAGAGACAGGCAGACAGAGATGGATTAATGAATAGATAAATAGAGAGATAGAGAGTGGGAGAGGGAGAGAGACAGGCAGACATAGATGCATTAATGGATAGATAGATGATAGATAGATTGATAGTTAGATATGTAAATAGATACATAGATAGATAGAGAAAGGCGGAAAGGCAGACAGAGATGGATTAATGGATAGATAGATGTTAGATAGATAGATAGATAGATAGATAGATAGATAGATAGATAGATAGATAGATAGAGACAGACAGACAGACAGACAGACAAACAGACTGGCAAAGATGGATGGATTAATGGATAGATAGATAGATAGATAGATAGATAGATAGATAGATAGATAGATAGATAGATAGATAAATACATAGATAGACAGAAAGACAGAGAGATAGGTAGACACAGAGTAACGGAAACAGAGATGGATTAATGGATAGATAGATGATAGATAGATAGATAGATAGATAGATAGATAGATAGATAGATAGATAGATAGATAGATAGAGACAGGCAGACAGAGATGGATTAATGAATAGATAAATAGAGAGAGAGAGAGAGTGGGAGAGGGAGAGAGACAGGCAGACATAGATGCATTAATGGATAGATAGATGATAGATAGATTGATAGTTAGATATGTAAATAGATACATAGATAGATAGAGAAAGGCGGAAAGGCAGACAGAGATTGATTAATGGATAGATAGATAAACAGACATACAGACAGACAGATAGATAGATAGATAGATAGATAGATAGATAGATAGATAGATAGATAGATAGATAGATAGAAGGAGGGAGAGAGAGACAGAAAAACAGAGATGGATTAATGGATAGATAGATAGATAGAAAGAGTCAGGAAGACATAGATTGATTAATGGATAGATAGATGATAAATAGATAGATGGATACATAGATAGATGGATAGACAGATAGATAGATAGATAGATAGATAGAGACAGGCAGACAGAGATGGATTAATGGATAGATAGATGATAGATAGATAGATAGATAGATAGATAGATAGATAGATAGATAGATAGATAGAGACAGGCAGACAGAGATGGATTAATGAATAGATAAATAGAGAGAGAGAGAGAGAGTGGGAGAGGGAGTGAGACAGGCAGACATAGATGCATTAATGGATAGATAGATGATAGATAGATTGATAGTTAGATATGTAAATAGATACATAGATAGATAGAGAAAGGCGGAAAGGCAGACGGAGACTGATTAATGGATAGATAGACAGACAGACAGACAGACAGATAGATAGATAGATAGATAGATAGATAGATAGATAGATAGATAGATAGATAGATAGATAGAGACAGGCAGACAGAGATGGATTAATGGATAGATAGATGATAGATAGATAGATAGATAGATAGATAGATAGATAGATAGATAGATAGATAGATAGATAGATAGATAGATAGAGACAGGCAGACAGAGATGGATTAATGAATAGATAAATAGAGAGAGAGAGAGAGAGAGTGGGAGAGGGAGTGAGACAGGCAGACATAGATGCATTAATGGATAGATAGATGATAGATAGATTGATAGTTAGATATGTAAATAGATACATAGATAGATAGAGAAAGGCGGAAAGGAAGACGGAGACTGATTAATGGATAGATAGACAGACAGACAGATAGATAGATAGATAGATAGATAGATAGATAGATAGATAGATAGATAGATAGATAGATAGATAGATAGATAGAAGGAGGGGGAGAGAGACAGGAAAACAGAGATGGATTAATGGATAGATAGATAGATAGAGTCAGGTAGACATAGATCAATTAATGGATAGATAGATGATAAATAGATAGATGGATAGATGGATAGATAGATAGATAGATAGATAGATAGATAGATAGATAGATAGATAGATAGATAGAGACAGGCAGACAGAGATGGATTAATGAATAGATAAATAGAGAGAGAGAGAGAGTGGGAGAGGGAGAGAGAAAGGCAGACATAGATGCATTAATGGATAGATAGATGATAGATAGATTGATAGTTAGATATGTAAATAGACACATAGATAGATAGAGAAAGGCGGAAAGGCAGACAGAGATTGATTAATGGATAGATAGATAAACAGACAGACAGACAGACAGACAGATAGATAGATAGATAGATAGATAGATAGATAGATAGATAGATAGAAGGAGGGAGAGAGAGACAGAAAAACAGAGATTGATTAATGGATAGATAGATGATAAATAGATAGATGGATACATAGATAGATAGATAGATAGATAGATAGATAGATAGATAGATAGATAGATAGATAGATAGATAGATAGATAGATAGATAGATGGATAGAGATAGGCAGACAGAGATGGATTAATGGATAGATAGATGTTAGATAGATAGATAGATAGATAGATAGATAGATAGATAGATAGATAGATAGATAGATAGAGACAGTCAGACAGACAGACAGACAGACAAACAGACTGGCAAAGATAGATGGATTAATGGATACATAGATAGATAGATAGATAGATAGATAGATAGATAGATAGATAGATAGATAGATAGATAGATAGATAGTTAGATAGATAGACAGAAAGACAGAGAGATAGGTAGACACAGAGTAACGGAGACAGAGATGGATTAATGGATAGATAGATGATAAATAGATAGATAGATAGATAGATAGATAGATAGATAGATAGATAGATAGATAGATAGATAGATAGATAGAGACAGGCAGACAGAGATGGATTAATGAATAGATAAATAGAGAGATAGAGAGTGGGAGAGGGAGAGAGACAGGCAGACATAGATGCATTAATGGATAGATAGATGATAGATAGATAGATAGATAGATAGATAGATAGATAGATAGATAGATAGATAGATAGATAGATAGATAGATAGATAGATAGAGACAGGCAGACAGAGATGGATTAATGAATAGATAAATAGAGAGAGAGAGAGAGAGTGGGAGAGGGAGTGAGAGAGGCAGACATAGATGCATTAATGGATAGATAGATGATAGATAGATTGATAGTTAGATATGTAAATAGATACATAGATAGATAGAGAAAGGCGGAAAGGCAGACGGAGACTGATTAATGGATAGATAGACAGACAGACAGACAGACAGACAGATAGATAGATAGATAGATAGATAGATAGATAGATAGATAGATAGATAGATAGATAGATAGAAGGAGGGGGAGAGAGACAGGAAAACAGAGATGGATTAATGGATAGATAGATAGATAGAGTCAGGTAGACATAGATCAATTAATGGATAGATAGATGATAAATAGATAGATGGATAGATGGATAGATAGATAGATAGATAGATAGATAGATAGATAGATAGATAGATAGAGACAGGCAGACAGAGATGGATTAATGAATAGATAAATAGAGAGAGAGAGAGAGTGGGAGAGGGAGAGAGACAGGCAGACATAGATGCATTAATGGATAGATAGATGATAGATAGATTGATAGTTAGATATGTAAATAGATACATAGATAGATAGAGAAAGGCGGAAAGGCAGACAGAGATTGATTAATGGATAGATAGATAAACAGACAGACAGACAGACAGACAGACAGACAGATAGATAGATAGATAGATAGATAGATAGATAGATAGATAGAAGGAGGGAGAGAGAGGCAGAAAAACAGAGATGGATTAATGGATAGATAGATAGATAGAAAGAGTCAGGAAGACATAGATTGATTAATGGATAGATAGATGATAAATAGATAGATGGATACATAGATAGATGGATAGACAGATAGATAGATAGATAGATAGATAGATAGATAGATAGATAGATAGATAGATAGATAGATAGATAGATAGAGACAGGCAGACAGAGATGGATTAATGGATAGATAGATGATAGATAGATAGATAGATAGATAGATAGATAGATAGATAGATAGATAGATAGATAGATAGATAGATAGAGACAGGCAGACAGAGATGGATTAATGAATAGATAAATAGAGAGAGAGAGAGAGAGAGTGGGAGAGGGAGTGAGACAGGCAGACATAGATGCATTAATGGATAGATAGATGATAGATAGATTGATAGTTAGATATGTAAATAGATACATAGATAGATAGAGAAAGGCGGAAAGGCAGACGGAGACTGATTAATGGATAGATAGACAGACAGATAGATAGATAGATAGATAGATAGATAGATAGATAGATAGATAGATAGATAGATAGATAGATAGATAGAAGGAGGGGGAGAGAGACAGGAAAACAGAGATGGATTAATGGATAGATAGATAGATAGAGTCAGGTAGACATAGATCAATTAATGGATAGATAGATGATAAATAGATAGATGGATAGATGGATAGATAGATAGATAGATAGATAGATAGATAGATAGATAGATAGATAGATAGATAGATAGATAGAGACAGGCAGACAGAGATGGATTAATGAATAGATAAATAGAGAGAGAGAGAGAGTGGGAGAGGGAGAGAGAAAGGCAGACATAGATGCATTAATGGATAGATAGATGATAGATAGATTGATAGTTAGATATGTAAATAGACACATAGATAGATAGAGAAAGGCGGAAAGGCAGACAGAGATTGATTAATGGATAGATAGATAAACAGACAGACAGACAGACAGACAGATAGATAGATAGATAGATAGATAGATAGATAGATAGATAGATAGATAGATAGATAGATAGATAGATAGAAGGAGGGAGAGAGAGACAGAAAAACAGAGATTGATTAATGGATAGATAGATGATAAATAGATAGATGGATACATAGATAGATAGATAGATAGATAGATAGATAGATAGATAGATAGATAGATAGATAGATAGATAGATAGATAGATGGATAGAGATAGGCAGACAGAGATGGATTAATGGATAGATAGATGTTAGATAGATAGATAGATAGATAGATAGATAGATAGATAGATAGATAGATAGATAGAGACAGTCAGACAGACAGACAGACAGACAAACAGACTGGCAAAGATAGATGGATTAATGGATACATAGATAGATAGATAGATAGATAGATAGATAGATAGATAGATAGATAGATAGATAGATAGAGACAGACAGACAGACAGACAGACAGACAGACAGACAGACAGACAGACAGACAGACAAACAGACTGGCAAAGATAGATGGATTAATGGATAGATAGATAGATAGATAGATAGATAGATAGATAGATAGATAGATAGATAGATAGATAGATAGATAGAGACAGGCAGACAGAGATGGATTAATGGATAGATATTTAATTTAATTTAATTTATTGAGATTTTTATACCGCCCTTCTCCCAAAGGGACTCAGGGCGGTTCACAGGGCATAAATATAAACACCAATACAAACATTAAAAAATAATTAAATTAATGCCCAAGTTAAAACCAGAATACTAAAACGAACCAATAAAAAACCCAAGTACCCCCATCAGGCCAGACCCGCTAGTTCAAATAAATGGGTCTTCAACCCGCGACGGAAGGATCGGAGGTCTGATGCCATCCGGAGCTCGACCGGCAGTTGATTCCATAACGCCGGAGCACCCACAGAGAAGGCCCTCCCCCTGGGGGCCACCAGTCGACATTCCTTGACAGGAGGCACCCTGAGCTTCCTACTTTAGCATTCCAATCCCTCATGATGATAAGGACATCATTTTTTTGTGTTGATTCTATAAGGTGCTGTAGGGCTTCATAGAACCGGTCAATTTCATCCTCTTCAGCACCGGTGGTTGGGGCATAGACGTAGACTACTGTGATATTGAATGGTTTGCCTTGGATTTGCACTGAGATCATTCTGTCATTTTGGGGATTGTATCCCAGTATTGCTTTTCCTACTCTTTTATTGAGTATGAAGGCTACTCCATTTCTTCTGAGGGATTCTTGCCTGCAGTAGTATACCCATTCCTGTCCATTTTAGTTTGCTGATTCCTAAGATGTCGATTGTCAGCATCCTTACCAGTCCCTGATCTTCTCAGATGTGACAGAAGAAGAACAAGGTGATTGGCACACAGGAACAATCCAACAAAAGCTTTAATCCACAAACAATTTGCAAACAAAGTCAGCTCTTGGAGCAATCTGCTCCCAGCGCATTAAATACATTCCCTCCCTGCAGCTCCACCCCCCACACAGCAAGCCAGCATCCATTGTTTGCCCTTAAAGGCAGCTGGTTCCCTCTGGCCTGCCGTCCAGTCTCTGCTGGTTGGCGCCACACAGCAGTGCATCAGAGCCATTCTCTGCGACAAGTAAGCCTCCTCCTCACTCTCGGGCACTGTCATGGTGTTTTCAAGGACTGCTGCTTTCGACACGCAGCCCTCAGCCCCTCAGCAGCCTCGCTGGTGCCGCATGAGGCCGCCAACCGCTCGGCAGCTCCAGAGGCAGGCCGATAGGCCTCCCAGCTGACCGACGGTGCTGTGTTCATGCTGCAGATGGCAGCTGGCGGCGCGGAGGTTGTTCGGGGCCGCCAGCTGATCAGCAGCACCGGATTCGGCTGACAGGCCTCCGGATGTTTGGCAGTGTTCTGTGTGCCAGTGTTGCTGCTCTCGTTCCCCCCCTCTCTTGAATGTCGAGCCCACGGGACTTGACAGGTGGCTCCCTCTACCAGGGCTCCACCTGGAAAGCAAGGAGAAAGATGTAAGCATTTACCCACTATTGCGGACTGTTCAGCTGACCCCCCCCACCCAGCTTACTAGGGCACTGTCGATGGAACCTTCGCAGCAATTGGGGAGCATGGATGTCTGCTTCCCCCACCCAGGATGCCTCTGTGACAGGTTACCCTGTCCACTGCACCAGATACTGTAGCCGTCCCCGTTGGATCCGGGAGTCCAGGACCTCTTGTACCTCATAACAGTCCTCAGTGACAGGCCCTGGTGCCCCTTCCTCAGGCCTACAGGAGGAACTCCCTATTGGTTTCAGCAGGCTACAGTGGAAGACTGGGTGTATCTTCCCCAAGAACCAAGGTAGCTGTAATCATACGGTCACCGGGTTTATGACCTGTGTGACCCGGAACAGCCCTAGGTACTTTGGACCTAGTTTCTTACAGGGCACCCCTAGTTGTAGATATTGCATCGACAGGTACACTAGGTCGCCCACCTGAAGAGGCTTTCGGGGCCTTCGCTTCCTGTCGGCCTGTGCTTTTGTGCTCTCCTCAGCTTTTACCAAGGCCTTCTTTACTTTACCCCCCCCCGAATCTCGGGGCTGGCAGGGCGAGGGGGTCCCCTTGTTTATACTCGGGGATTGGGACAAAATACAGGCTGTGCACCTCCCGAAAGGGACAACCCCAGTGCTGCTGTGCACCGCATTGTTGTACGCCACTTCCACAAACGGTAGTTGGTCGACCCAGTCCATCTGCTGGTACGAAACGTTGCTCCGCAGGTAGTGCTCTACCATCGCATTCATGCTTTCCACTGCTCCATTGGTGCTAGGGTGATATGCCGAACTGAGACCCTGGGACGACCCAATGAACCAGATAAACTCCTGCCAAAATTGAGCCGTAAACTGCACCCCCCAATCTGAGATGATCCGTCGGGGTACCCCATGCAAGTGATACACTTGTGTGATAAAGAGCTTGGCCAGCTTTTGGGCAGATGGCAACCCCTTACATGGGACAAAGTGGGCCTGCTTGGAGAAAAGGTCTATGATGGTCCAGATCACGGTGCAACCATGACTTTCCGGTAACACTTTCCACAATAAAGTCCATCGCGATGTCCTCCCATGGTCAGGTTGGGTACGCTACCAGTTGTAGCAACCCTAAAGGCTTCCCTGTATGGGGCTTCATGGTGGCACAAACATGGCACCCCCAAACGTAGGTCTCTACATCTGCTTTCATTTGAGGCCTCCAAAATTGATGCCTCAACAGATGCAGGGTCTTAAGGAACCTGAAATGACCCGCTTGCTTTACATCATGGCACTGTCGCAACACTCCCTGTCGTAGAGCTTGTGGGATGTATAGCTTGTCACCTTTCCACGCTAGACCATCCCTCCTTGTCAATAGGCCTGGGTGTCCCTGTAACCAGAGGTTGTCCTGGACTGCCTTGTGCAGCTCCTGGACCAGGTTGACTGCCAGGTTGTGTGGTACTGCCTGCGATATGGCTTGCTGGTAGGGGGGCATGATTGCCTGTACCACCTCCTCCCGCTTACTATTGTATTGAGGCATTCATGACAAAGCGTTGGCGAGAAAGGTCTTCCCCCCTGGTACATATTTCAACCGGAAACGGAAGCATTGGAAATACTGTGCCCACCAGATTTGTTTGGGGGACAAGCGCCTCAGTGACTGCAACACCTCGATGTTCTTATGGTCTGTCCAGACCTCAAACAGTTCCTTCACCCCCCTCTAGTAGGTGTCACCATGTCGACAATGCCCATCATACGGAAACGCCTCCTTCTCCCAAATGGCCCATGCCCTCTCGGTATCTGTCAATTTACGCGATGTATAGGCACAGGGCTGTAACGTCCCCTGGCTGTTCTTTTGCAGTAACACTGCCCCCACCATAACGTCATTGGCGTCAGCCTGTACTACGAATGGCATATCAGGGTTTGGGTGGAGCAAAACCAGCTCCCTTGCGAACAGAGCCTTTAGGTCCTCAAAGGCCTTCTGACATGCCATGGTCCATGCTAGCGGTTGACCGGGCTGTGGCTTCGTTGCAGTTTGTTGTGTGTGGAGCAGGTCTGTCAGAGGTAGAGCCACCACTGCAAACGAGGGGATGAACTGCTGATAAAAGGTGGCAAATCCCAAGAAACTCTATAGTTGATGTCAGGTCTGTGGCACTTGCCACTCTAGTATAGCCTTGACTTTGTTAGGGTCCATTTCCACCCCTGCCCCCGATATTCTGTAGCACAGATAGTCCAGCCGGGTTTGGTGGAAATCACACTTAGAGAGTTTCACAAACAGGTGTGCCTTCAGCAGTTTCTCCAGCACCTGCCTCACCAATCGGATATGTTCCTCCATGGTGTTGGTGTATATCAAGATGTCATCCAGGTATACGAGCACCCCATGGTAAAGGTGTTCTTGCAGCACCTCATTAATGATCTGCATAAATACCGCAGGGGCCCCCTGCAACCCAAACAGCATTATTCTAAACTGGTAGCTACCAAGTGGGCAGTTGAAGGCCATCTTCCACTCATCCCCTTGCTTGATATGGACCCTGTAATACGCCTCCCGTAAGTCCAGCTTGGTGAACACCTTTCCCTTCGCCAAATGGGCTAACAGGTCTTTCATGAGCAGTAGGGGGCACATGTTCTCCACACAAACCCTGTTGATGCCACGGAAGTCTACACACAACTGCAAGGAGCCATCTTTCTTCTCCTTGAACAGAACGGGAGCTGCGATCTACGAACAGGCCAGCTGGATAAAGCCCCTCACTAGGTTCTGGTCAATATATCAACGCAGCTCCTCCATCTCCCTGGGCGTCATCACATACATCCTGGGTTTAGGCAGTTTGGCGCCTGGCACAATGTTGATTGCGCAGTCAGTTGGCCCGTGGGGAGGCAGGACGTCGCACTCCTGCTCGCTAAACACCTCAGTGAGGTTGGTGTACAATGCTGGGAAGGAGTTTTTCCCCCTGGCACTCTCTTGGCTTGCGTTTTCCACCCTACTCTCTTCTTCACCTCCTTTTTCCAGTTCCTGGTCTGGTGGCCAGGGACCAATCCTGATTCGTAGTTTTCGGTAACCCCCTTCCCACCAAATTGTAGGACCCCACTTGTCCAACCATGCCAGTCCTAGGATCACAGCCTCGGTCATGGAAGGAACCACAATAAAGCAGAGGACCTCCCAATGGGCCCCTATCTCTAGCCTGACAGGCTCCGTTATAAGGGTAGCCAGCCCCCCCCAGGAGGGATCCATCCACCTGTTCAAATCTAATAGGGTTAGCTGTCTCACCCTGATCCTGGCCTCAGCCATCATGCCCTTACTAATCAGGTAGTGGGTGCAGCCAGAATCAATCAGGGCCCTGTATTCCCCCCAATGGCCTGTCTGTGGGCTCATCAGCATGATGGAGATGATGAATGGGCATATCGGCTCACTCACCATAGGATATTCCACTGGCTTGTCCTCACTATCATATGCCACCAGCTGGTATCTGGTGGCTGCCGTTGCCTCCTCCTCCTGTGGCCTCCGTTGGGCAGTGATCCCTTCCAGTTGATGAGCCACCCTCAACCTCTCCGGGGCCTTCTTGGGTGTAGGTCTGGCCTTCCCAGTGGTCAGTGGGGTTCCCAATGGAATGGGGACAGGACACTCCACTGCCTGATGCCCTGGCTGGTTGCACTGGAAACATTTGAACGATGGCCGAAGAGGAGGCCCAGAGGAACCCGAACCCGGAGCCTGGGTTCTGCATCCTTCGTCCCTCAGTTTCTCCACACTCTGTGGTGCCAACAGGTCCTCCCCATTTTTGCGGAACTCCTGCAGCCCTGCATCCAAGTCTACCACCACATGGAACCACTCCTGGAGTTGACTCGGGACACCCCGGAAAACACACACCTGACACAAATCCCAGTCTAGGCCTCCTCGGAACTGGTGAACCAACAGACGTTCTGGCCAGGATCACAGTCTACCAGCTGTCCACTGGAAGTCCCGGACGTACTCTGCCACAGACCGGCCTCGCTGATTCAGTGCCAGGATCTCTGCCTTGGCCCGCTGAACCTGGGAGATGTCCTCAAACCTGGACCGCAGAGCCTCCAAAAACAGACTGTCATCAGCCAGCTCCCTAGCGTGGTCACTGTAGAGGTCAGCCACCCATTCCACTGCTTCACCCTGCAATCCCACCATTATGGCTATCACCATAGCCCACTGGGATGGATAGAAGTGGGTGTATCAGTCCAGATGGCTTATGACCTGGCTGAGGAACATTGCCAAATGGTCTGGGTTTCCGTTGAACATTACTGGTATCGGCGGCGGACCCCAAACCACCCCTGGACCCCATGGCCCCAAAGGCACTCCCATTCGCTGTAGAGTTTCAGCCATAGGGGAGGAGGGTTGGTCCCCGGACCCTACCACTCTCCGGGCCGAGGTCCCAAGTGGCCTGGCTGTTGGCCTGGTGGGGGCACCACCTGGGTCCATTAATGACCTGCCTTCCCACACAGGCTGTGATTGTTCTGCTGGTACTCCCTGGTCAGAGTTTCCCACCTGGGGAGCCACCCTGAACCTAGGGCTGGCTAAACGGAGCCAGGGTGGACCTGACCGGGTTGGTTGTGTCTCTGTCTGGGACCACGAAGTTGTCTCACAGCCTGCTTCTCATCCTCTCCACGAAGGGGGGGGGTCTTGGAACTCGGCGTCACCAAACCTATCCCACAGGATGTCCATGGTGTGTTTACCAGGTCCGTGGAGTAGCTCCATTCTCCGTCATCCTTGTCCATAAGAGGCCTCTCCCTCCATTCCATCGGGGGTCCTGCAGCACCCGGTGTGTGTGGATGGCCAGCATCTGGGTTGGTAAGCGCAGAGGTGTGCCACCACTCCCCCGAAGGCCATGGAACCCCTGCATCCTGGGCCTCACTCACCAGAGCGGCAGGCCATGCCTCCTGCAACTTGGGCCTTACCACTGGCTGGGCCTCCCCACCTTCTCTATCAGGCATTGGCCCGGTGGCCTCAGCTGGCTCTCCTCCTTCAGCCACCAGTGCTGCCTCCTGTGTGTCAAGCCCCGTGGGCTCGACATCATGAGGGGAGCAGGGGAAACGCTGCGCAAACCGCCCGCCCGAACCTTCTTTCTGGAGCCACCCGGGAACAGCACATCCAGTAGTCAAACGGCCGCCAGCCACCACAGGCAGCTGCACAAGTCCCACGGCCATGCCACTGACGGGCAGCTGCTCCGGGGCTTTCCGGCGTGTCTGTGTCGACGGAGCTGCCAAAAGGACCCACAGGCAGTCAGAACGGCAGCCGCAACTCGTCCTGGGATTATCCAGCCGTCTGTTCCTCGGCGGAGGCGACGGGCGGCTCAGAACGAAGTCCGGACAGCGGGGTGTTGTGGGGAGCCGTTAAGGGGGCTGTAACACTGACACGCTGGACGGTGGAGGGGAGCACGGAGGAGGGGTGGGGGAGCACG
Organism: Vipera ursinii; assembly: GCF_947247035.1. Lineage (NCBI taxonomy): Eukaryota > Metazoa > Chordata > Lepidosauria > Squamata > Viperidae > Vipera > Vipera ursinii. The sequence continues at coordinate 44,836,669 of NC_139522.1, forward strand.
AAAGGGGGGATAAGGGCATATACTCACCTGGAGGCTGTGTGGGAGCTCAGGCACAAAGGGCGGGGTGACGTGCGGAGAGCTGGGAAGGGGGCGGGTTTTGAGCGGACCCAGCCAGATGCTGGTTTGCATGGGGAGGGGTGGGGCTAATCACCCCCAATGTATAAAAGGCGCGTTGGGACGACTAGCTCCCAACGCTGACTTTATATCTGCTAGGATTTTTCTGAAGTAAAGAAAACCTCGTCGCCCGTACCACGTTGTCGTCGTTCCTTCAGCGTGGACGGCTGTGACACTGTGTTCCCTCAGCCATTCCCTAGAGAGCACACAAGAGTAATGGGAAGGGTAACAAAAAGGGTGAGCGCTGACTTTTCTGTCAGTGTCTTTACCAGTCCTTGGTCTCCTCACATGCGACAGAAGAAGAACAAGGTGACTGGCACACAGGAACGATCCAACAAATGCTTTAATCCACAAACAATTTGCAAACAAAGTCAGCGCTGGGAATGATCTGCTCCCAGTGCATTAAATACATTCCGTCCCTGCAGCTCCACCCCCCCCCGACAGCAAGCCAGCATCCGGTGTTTGCCCTTAAAGGCAGCTGGTTCCCCCTGGCTTGCCGTCCAGTCTCTGCCGGTTGGCACCGCACAGTGGAGCATCGGATCCATTCTCTGCTGCAGGTAAGCCTCCGTCTCACTCTTGGGCACCATCACAATGTTTTCTAGCACTGCTGCTTTTGGCTCGCAGCCCACAGCTGTTCGGCAGCCTCGGTTGTGCCGCACGAGGCCGCCAGCTGCTTGGCGGCTCTGGAGGCGGGCCAATAGGCCTCCCAGCTGTCCGGTGGTGCTGCGTTCACACTGCGTATGGCAGCCGGTGGCACGGAGGTTGCACGGGGCCGCCAGCTGATCGGCAGCACTGGATTCGGCCAACAGGCCTCTTGGCTGTTTGGTGGTGTTCTGTGCGCTGGCGTTGCTGCTCTCATTCCCCCCCTCTTGAATGCTAAGCCCACGGGGCTTGACATCGATGTTCAGTCTTGTCATCTCTTGTTAGACCACGTCCAGCTTGCCTTGATTCATGGATCTTACATTCCAGGTTCCTATGGGGAAAAAATCTTTACAGCATCGGACTTTCCTTTCACCACCAGATGCATCCACAGCTGAATGTCCTTTCGGCTTTGGCCCAGTTACTTCATTCTTTCTGGCGCTACTAGTACTAGCCCTCTGCTCTTCCCCAGTAGCATATTGGACACCTACTGACCTGAGGGGCTCATCTTCCAGCGTCATATCTTTTTGCCTTTTGGTACTGTCCATGGGGTTTTCATGGCAAAGATAATGGAGTGGGTTGCCATTGTTCTGTACCAGCCTGCTACCGGCCCTGCAGAAAAGGCAACCCCTTTACAAACGGCAAGAGGCTGGAATTACGTCTGCCAAATTTATTACTACAAAAACAAACAAGACACGAACCAAGATACAGGAGCTTTGAAACACTATCCGAGCGGTTGCTTTCAGCAAACCAGCCCTCCCCACACATTCCCCTTATAAAGAGTTCAGGGCGTGGCTTCTCTCTGCCTCCTTCCGAGAAGGCCCATTGCCTTCCTCTGTTTACTCCTACTTGACTGCCTCCTGTGTCGGGCGTCCTTGAACAGGGCCAGCTGTGGGTCATCTTCATCCACACTGTCAGGCTCACACAGCTGGGTCTCCATGGTGACCAAGTGGGAGGGGCCTGCCTGAGGGCTATCATCAGCAAGATCTTCAACCCCCTCAGCAAGGTCTTCAACACCCCCCTCCTCCTCTGAGTCGTCTGACCCAACTGCCGAACCCACAGGCTGACCCTGAATCACAACAGCCATTTCCTTCTCCAGTGGATCACATTTTGTCAGAACTCTCTGCTATGACCTGTCCGTCTTGGGTGTCCCTGCACGACATAGCTCATAGCTTCATTGAGTGATGCAAGCCCCTTCACCGCGACAAGGTAGTAATCCATAAAGAAGAATGATGCTGTAGCATGAGACAATCCAATATTGAAATGTCTGCAACTTCTGAAATGATCACAACAGTAATTATATTGTTGTAGTTAGTACAGCTTCCTCTAAAGAAAAGTTATGCCATAATTTGACATAGTGCACCTTATTTTTTTGTATAAATTTTATTAGTTTTTTTATTGAAAAGTTTTACAATACATTTTATTTTTAACAAAACACAACCCCTCCCAACCCCCTTCCCACTCCCCAACCCTCCCCCGCCCATCCCTCCCTTCCCCCTCCCCCCTCCCCCCTCCCCGACTTCCCAGAGCTAGATACAGGGTATAAAAATACAAACAATCATAATCTACCTTATGCAAACAACAATAAACTATTAAATCTATCGCACTTTAACTCTTTTTTTTATTGAAAAGTTTTACAGTACATTTTATCTTTAACAATCCCCCCTCCCCCACCCCTACCTAACCCTCCCTATCCCTCCCCCCCATTCCCCCTCCCCCCGACTTCCCAGAGCTAAGTACAAGGTATGAAAACAAAGAACAATCATAAACATCCATATGCTAAAAACAATAAACTATTAACTCTATCGCCCTCTAGCTCATATAAAATGACTACAAGCAATACTAATGTTACACATAAAAAGAAAAAAAAAAGAAAAGGAAACTTATTCAAATGCTAAATGAAACTTTTTAGTCCCATATTTGTTCTGAATATAATCAATCCACTTTTTCCACTCCATAATATAACGTTCTTGCGAATGATCTTTCAAGTAAGCCGAAATCTTTGCCATTTCCGCCAGGTCAGAAACCTTTAGAGTCCATTCTTCTATAGTCGGCAGTTCCTCCTTCTTCCAATATTGACCTATTAATAGTCTTGCTGCTGTAATTAAATTCAACATCAACTTAATGTCCACAACAGTAGCATCTGTAATTATGCCCAGCAAAAACAATTGCGGACAAAACTTTATCCTTTGCTTAAAGATCTTCTGCATATTCCACCAAATTTTTATCCAAAAAGCCTTAACCTTTTTGCAGGTTCACCATATATGAAAATACGTTGCATCTTCACCACCACATCTCCAACATTTAGGTTGATAATTCGGATACATACTTGCAAGCTTTTTAGGATCTAAATGCCATCTATAAAACATTTTGTAAAAGTTCTCTCTTAGGTTTTGGGCTTGCGTGAATTTTACGTTCCTCACCCAGATCTTTTCCCAAGTATCCATTGTAATAACTTCTTGGATATTCTGGGCCCATTTTATCATACAGTCTTTAACAAATTCTGTTTCTGAGTCAATATCTATCAATGCAAGATAAATCCGTTTAATATGTGCTGGACCCTGATTTCTAATTTGCTTTATCAAATTTTCATCAGTCATTGAGAAACCAATTTTCTGGTCTTCTTTCCACCTGGCACGTAATTGAGTATATTGAAACCAAGTTTGAACAATCTTCTCATCTCGCAAGAGATTGTACGGCTTCAAACACCAGACGTTCCTTTCCAAACTTAAGATCTCCTTATACATAGTCACATCATGTTTGAAGCCTACATTTATGTTTTCTATTGCATGTTTCGGGATTGCCCACAACGGCATCTTGCAGTCTAACTTATGTCTATACTTCTTCCAAACTCTCAACAATGCCTGTCTTAAAATATGCACTTTAAATACATTATCTACCTTCTTATCATACAACAAATATGCATGCCAGCCAAATAACAAGTCGTGGCCCTCAAGATTTAATAATCTCCCTTGTGTCAAATTAATCCAGTCACTTATTCCTGACAACGCAGCAGCTTCATAATATAATTTAAGATTAGGCATTTTAAGACCACCTCTTTCACGAGTATCCTGCATAATCTTAAGTTTAATTCGTGGCCTTTTCCCTGCCCACACAAAGTTATTGATACCCCGTTGCCATTCTTCCAAATTAGTCTTTTTTAAGAATCGGTATCATTTGGAATAAAAATAAAAATTTAGGCAGGACATTCATTTTCACTGCTGCAATTCTTCCCAGTAAAGACAATTGCAATTTTTCCCAACTCTCCAATTCTTTTTGAATTTTCCCCCATAACTTTTCATAATTATTTTTATATAACTTTGCATTTGAGGGTGACAGATACACCCCCAAATATTTAACCCTTTTAACAATCTCAAATCCAGTTAATCCTTCTAAAAGGGCCTTTTGCGGTATTGTCATATTTTTGGCCAAAATTTTTGTTTTTTGTACATTAACCTTAAATCCAGAAACCTTCCCATATTGCATTATTATCTCCATCAGGTCCACAACAGAGCTTTCTGGCTGAGTCACCATAACAACCAGATCGTCTGCAAACGCCCTCAATCTATAATCCTGATCTCTAATTTGAATACCCTTAATTTTTTCCGAATTCCGTATTTTTATCAATAATATCTCCAATGTTAAAACAAATAATAAAGGTGATAACGGACACCCTTGTCTTGTGCCCTTCTCAATATTGCATACTTCAGTCAGACTATTGTTAACTATTATTCGGGCAGTTTGTTTTTGATATAATGCCCTAAATGGTTGTAAAAATGTATCCCCAAAATTCATTTTATCTAAAACTTTCATCTAAAATTGCCAATTCAATTGATCAAAAGCTTTTTCAGCATCTAAGAAAATTAGCGCCGCAGGGATCTGGTTGTTCCTTTCCAAAAACTCCACCACATCAACTATATGCCTCACATTATTTTTCATTTGTCTACCACTAATAAACCCAGTTTGATCCCCATGAATCATCTGTTGCAAAACCCTCATCAATCTATTAGCTAATACCTTAGCAAATATCTTGTAGTCTGTATTTAAAAGTGATATTGGTCTGTAGTTTTTTACTTGAGTAGCATCTTGATCTTCCTTCGGAATCAAAGAAATAAAAGCAGTTCTCCAAGACGGAGGCACCTTTCCCCCCTTCTGAATTGTCTGAAACAATTCCCTTAATGGCTTTATCAGCTCCAGTTGTAGATGTTTGTAGTAGACCGCAGTCAGACCATCCGTACCTGGCGCTTTATCCAACTTCAATTCCTTAATTGCTATAAAAATTTCTTCTTCTGTTATCAATTGATTAATCTCATCCTTTTGTTCCTGTGTAAGAACAGGGATGCTAGCATTCTTCAAATATACATCAATATCTGTTTCATTAATCTTCTCCTTAACATATAGTTTAGAATAAAAATCCACAAAGGCTTCCTTGATAAGATCCAGTTGAAACACAACCTTTCCTTTGTATTCAATTTTATCTATGTTAGAGGCCCTTTGTTTTTTCCTTAACCTGTAGGCTAGCCACCTACCTGGTTTATTGGCATTGCAAAAAGTGTTATGCCTAGCAAACCGTAAGTTAGTTGCCACCTGATCAGCCATCAACTTATCAAATTGTCCTCTTAGCAGTTTAATGACCTCCTTAATCTTCGCATCCGATGGATTCTCTAACCAGACTGGACTATGGTCAGATATAGTTCTTGCACAGATCTTTATCTTCTTAATCCTAGAAAAAAAATCATTAGTCAGTAATATAAAATCAATCCTAGAAAAAGATTGGTGTCTATCAGAAAAAAAGTATAATCCTTTTCATGTAAATGCGTTTAACGCCAAATGTCTCGTAATTCCAGATCATCCTTCATTTCAAAAAAAGATTTAGGCAGTCTAGCATGACTCGGGGCATGTTTAAAAAAACCCAATTTGTCCAGCTGTACATCCAAGACACCATTCCAATCTCCCATAAAAATAAAAGATTTATAATCCAACTGGGTAATCTTTGTATGTAGTGAACTATAAAAGTCAGCATGTTGTTGATTTGGAGCATACAGTCCAACTAAAAGCGTTTTTTTGCCTTCTAACAGCAAATCTATCATAACATATCTTCCTTGCTTATCTACTTCAATTAGTTCCGCTGTCAGAGTATTCTTAACATAAATAACCACTCCATTTTTCTTATTCATTGCAGAAGCAATAAATTGCGTACCCAACCTTGAATTCAACAAGTACTTTTGATCCATAACCCTAATATGCGTTTCTTGCAAGCAAATAACATCAGTCTTAAATTGTTTTAAATATTGAAAAACTTTCTTTCTCTTCTGTGGTGAATTTAATCCATTAACATTCCAGGTTAGGAACTTAGTCACCATTCTTGGCATCCCGAAGCTTCTGGAGCACGTCTGCCAGGACCCCTGTAACTTCCTTAGGCCGCGCCCCTCCCACAGCTTCACTGTTAGTACGCTTTGGAGGTTCCATAACTTTCTGCTGATCTTGTTCTTGCTCTTGTCTCACTTGTCTTAAAGTGGCACGCGTCATCTTCTGCTCTCCAGCAGCTGCCGATGAAGCTGTAATTTGATCCCCTCCAGCACCATTCTCCTCTGTCTGTGTTCCATCAGCATCTTGAGGCTTTCCCTCGCCATATCCCTTTACAGCTTCCAGAAGTGATAGAGGGGATGCTTTTAAAACTTTGCTGTAAAAATCACGTGCCTGAGTCACTGTAACCAGACGGTATCTTTTACCTTCATGCATCACCACCATGCCCACTGGAATCTCCCATCTAAACTTGATGTCACATTTCTTATGTTCCTGTGCTAGGAAGGCAAAATCTTTCCTTCTCCTTAAAATCTTTGGAGGAATCTCTTTTAAAACCAAAACTTCTTGCTCAGCAACCACAAACTTAGTATCATAAGCAACTTGAATAACTTCATCCCTAATTGCTCTCTTTGTAAAGTAAACAACCACATCTCTAGGTAACTTCCTCTGCCTTGCAATCCAGGAGTTCACAGGAAATATTTTATCTATACTTCCCTCAATTTCAGCTGCTGATTGGCCCAGTATCACTTCCAAAGCCTCGGAGATCAGCTGCTTTAAATCTTCTTTAGGGTTCTCTTTTAAGCCCCTGATTCTGATAGCAAACTCCATCTGATGGTACTGGACCAAACTCAAGTCTCCATCCATTTTATCCCTTATATTTTCATTCTCTAATACTTTTACTTCTAATATAGAGTTCTTTTGACTAAGATCCTCCACTTTTTCATCCAAGCTTTGCACACATACAACCACATTTTCAATTGTAGACAAGATGTCTGCCCTCATTGCTCTAAACATCTCTTCCAGCTTCTCTTCCATTTTCTCCTCCAATTTCTCCTCCAGCTTTTCCATCATATCTGACATTAATTGTGTTTGCTTTTCAAAGGCATCCTGTAAATCTTTAAGAGTCAGTGCCGGAGCAGGTGTGGGAGGGAGCAAAGCTTGCAACGAAGTCTGTTGCACCGGGGAAGCCCCCGCACTCCGAAGAACTTTAGAGGCTTTCGTCGCCATCTTCCCCCACTTTCACTTGTTGCGCACTTTCACTTTTAATCCATAAAATCCGTTGAGCTAGAGAATAAAGATAAAAGTCCACTTCACCTTGACCTCCTGTACCGCTCTGCCTGCGTCTTAATACTCAAGAGTCTTTCCTTCTGGCAGGGGTGGTTGCTAACGCTTGGCTCTGCTCCAAAAAATCACAGAGCAGAGACGCTGCACAGCCCGGAGCAAACCCAGGCTTCGGGGGGGCTCAATCCTTCAGCTGCCCAAACTTAAAGCTCAGGCGGCCCCGGAGAGCTCAACCCCTACCTGGGGCCTCACCCCCTCCTCTTCTCCCAGGGAGGGGGCTTCCGAATCACCAAAACAGCTGATCGGCACTGTTTTCAGTAATTCAACAAAGCTGCAGAGCGGACAGCCCAGAGATGGCTGTCTTCAGCGTCGCATCACCACAGGAAGTCTCTATCGCACTTTAACTCTTGTAAAATAACTACAAGCAGTATAAGTATCACATCAATAATTATTCAAATGCTAGATGAAACTTTTTAGTCCCATATTTACTCCACATTATATCTCTGTTGCAAATAGTCTTTCAAGTACGCTGAAATCTTTGCCATTTCCGCCAGGTTGGAGACTTTTACAGTCCATTCTTCTATAGTCGGCAGTTCTTCCTTCTTCCAATATTGCCCTACTAGAAGTCTTGCTGCCGTAATTAAATTCAACATCAGCTTAATGTCCACAACAGTAATGTCAATAATAATGCCCAATAAAAACAATTACAGACAAAACGATCTCTAATTTACTTTACCAAATTTACATCAGTCATTAAAAAACCAATCTTCTGATCTTCTTTCCACCTGGCCTGTAATTTTCCATACTAAAACCAAGTTTATACAATCTTTCCTTCTCTTAAGATATTATACAACCTCAAATGCCATACATTCCTTTCCAAACTTAAAATTCCCTTATATATAGTCACATCATGTTTATATTTTCTATTGCGTGTTTCATTATTGCCCATATAGGTATCTTACAAGTTAACTTGTGTCTATACTGTTTCCAAACTCGCAACAGAGCATATCTTAAAATATATACCTTAGACACATTATCCACCTTCTTATCACACAATAAATATACATACCACCCAGATAACAAATCATGACCTTCAAAATTTCAGCAAGACATTCATTTTCACTACTACAATTCTACCCAGTTAACTTTTCATAATTATTTTTAAATTAAAGCAACATAAAGTATTACAAAACATAATTATTTTTATATAACTTTACATTTAAGGGTGACAAATATATCCCCAAATATTTACCCCTTTTAACAATTTCAAATCCCATTAGCTTTTCTAAAACAGCCTTTTATGATACTATCATATTCTTAAACATTTTAGTTTTTTGTATGTTAACCTTAAATCCAGAAACTTTCCCTTATTGCATTATTATCTCCTTCAGTTCTACAACTAAATCTTCAGGCTCGTCTCATTCGTCTAGAAACAGCGCGCGTCATCCTCTGGTTTCTGGCCTCCTCCGTTGATACTGAAATTTGATCCACTCCTGTAACTTTCTCATCTATCTGCATTGTTCCTTCAGCACCTTGTAAATTCTCTCTGCATCGTTGAGACTCTCCCTCACCATTCTTCTTTGTAGATTCCAAAAGTGGTATGGGGGCTGCTTTTAAAACATTACTATAAAAATCATGTGCCTGCAAAACTGTAGTAAGACAATGTCTCATACCTTCATACGACACCACCATACCCACTGGTATCTCCCATCTGAACTTAATATCACGTCGTCTTAATTCTTGCGCCAAAAAAGCAAATTCCTTCCTTCTCCTTAAGATTCTTGGAGGGATCTCTTTTAAAATCAAGACTTCTTGCTCAGCAATTACAAATTTATTATTGTAAGAGGCTTGAATAACCTCATTTCTAATCGCTCTCTTTGTAAAGTAAGCCACCACATCTCTGGGTAATTTCCTTTGTCTTGCAATCCATGAATTAACATGGAAAATTTTGTCTATATCTTCCATAATTTCATCTGCTGGTCGCTCCAGCACCCCTTCCAGAGCCTCAGAAACTATTTTCTTCAAATTTTCTTTAGGATCCTCTTTTAAGCCTCTAATTCTCACAGCAAACTCCATCTCATGATACTGTACCAAGGTCAAAACACTATCAATTTTCTCCACCACATTTTCAGTTTCTGTCATTTTTACATCTAATCTGATATTATTTTGGCTGAGATCTTCCACTCTTTCGTCCAAACGCTCAATACATATAGCCATGCCTTCAAATGCAGATAAAATGTCTGCCCTTATTTCTGTTAACTTTTTATCCATAAGCTCAACTAATTGTTGCGATTGCTTTTCCATAGCCTCTTGCAACACATTCTGTAAGTCTTTAATTGTAAAAGTTGATGCAGGTACAGGTACAGATGCAGGAGGAGAGGGCAATAAAGCTTGTAACGAAAACTGCTGCACCGGCGAAGCCCCCGCGCTTCTAACAGCTTTAGAGGATTTGGTAGCCATTTTCACCCACTATTGCCTGCTACGCACTTTCACTTTCAAACTCCGCAAAGTCCATTGAGTTAAAGATCATAAGTTCCCTTTCACCTAGATCTCCTGTGTCGCTCTGCCTGCATCCCGGTTCTCCAAGGTTTTCTCTTGCTGGCAGGGATGGTTGCTGACGCCCTGCTCTGCTCCAAAAAGCCCGGAGCAGAGGCGCCCCGCAGTCCGGAGCATACCCAGGCTTCGGGGGGGCTCAATACTTCAGCCGCCAAAACTATTAGCTCTGGCAGCCCCGGAGAGCTCTACCCCTACCTGGGCGCTCACCCCCTCCTCTTCTCCTGAGGAGGGGGCGTCCGAGCCACCAAAACAGCTGATCGGTGCTGTTTTCGGCGGCTCTATGGAGCCGCGGGGCTGACAGCCTAAAAATGGCTGCCTCCGGCGACGCCTTGCCACCCGGAAGCCAATTTTATTAGTTTTTATAGTGTTAGGAATGAGGTGGGATCAGGATTGGGATTGGGATTTGGGTTCGGGTTAGGATTAGGTTTGGAGTTGGGGTTAGGGTTTTTCCAAATAACATTCTCAGTATTTAGCAAACAGCACAATGTCTGGGTTCATGTGTTTAACAAGAAATAATAGTTAATAGTTAATTATCATAAACAATATGTTAATCGCTCGATAGAATCCTTCTTACTAATTTATATTCAAAGTTACATATCACATTCCTTTCTCTCTAACTCATGTTTCTAGCCATTGATAGAAATTATCCCATGTTCTAAAATACACTGAGTCTTCTTTCTCTTTTATCTTTAAAGTCAATCTGTCCATTTCTGCACACTCTAAAATTTTCTTAATTAATACTTCTTCAGTTGGTAAATTTTCATTTTTCCAATGTGCAAATACAATTCTTGCTGCAGTTAGTACGTGTAAAATTAAATAAATACAATCTTTCTCATAATTTGGTCTTATTATTCCTAACAAAAATAATTCTGGCTTAAAGTCTATTTGTTTTTTAGTCATTTTCTCCAACCATAAATGTATTTTTACCCAAAATCTTTTTGCTTTTGGGCACGTCCACCAGATATGATAGTAAGTACCTGGTCTTTGTTTGCATTTTCAACACTTGTTTGAAGTATTTTTAAACATTTTTTCTAATCTCACTGGTGTCATATGCCATCTGTTGTGTATTCAGTTCTTGCAAACTAGGAGCTGCTGTGCAGCTACTTATACGGTTGGCCAATAGGCGGCAACCAATAGATTTAAAGCAGCAGTTTCCCGCCCAAAAACCTACTTAACCGGCTGGAGACAGCCAGTCTAGGCCGGCCCAGCAACCGTTACAAAACATACATGTGAATTCAGTCATTAGCAAGGAGTGTAACATAAGCAAGTACTTACAGCATATAAGGCTAATACATTACACCCCTTCCCCCTGGATAGCACACACATTCATTTGGTTACAAAATCTTGTAGGTACTTTGGGGGTCTTCGTACTCGTTCGGAGTGTCAGGGGGTTACCGGGAACTCCCAGTCTGCCTTCTCACATGCCTTGCTGGGTAGACCCAGGCTCTGCGGTTCAGTGGAGTCAAAACGACTCGAGTCCCTTTGGCTGGCCTGTCCCGGTCAGCCCAAACCAAAGTCCAATTGTGCCACAAAATCGGCAGGGCTGCTACTGGTTGTCGGATGACTGTCCGGCTCCTGTGGTACAGTCTGTGTCTCCGGGGGAAGCGCTTTTACGGCCCCGTCCCCGTTCTCTTGTGCAAGAGATCTCTCAGAGTGTGCAAACTGCTCTGCTAGAATACTGGCTTGTGGACTCAATGTCTATCCCTCTTGGGAGTCCTGGGCCAGCGACTGCTCAGCTAGCCGCCAGTGCAACTGATCAATATGTCGGTGAATGATTCACCCATCTTCCAGGACCACCTCATAGGAAAGTGGTCCTGACACTTTAACAACCTTCACTGCCACCCACAAAGCCCCCTGCCTGTAATTCCAGGTCGAAACCTGGTCTCCCACTTGTAATTTCCTTGGTGCCTTTGGACGTGTTGTGTCTGAGGCTAATCTGTCGGGGTGCAGCCTGTCCAGTTTAGTGATTAGCCTCTTGCCCCAGCGAAGTTCTGCAGGGCTCTTGCCTGTGGCTGTGCAAGGCGTTGTGTCCTGGCATAATAAGAAATCGGCCAGCCTGTGGTGCCAATCCCCTGTAGTAATGTGTTTGGGGGATTCTTTGGTTGTACGAACCATGTGTTCAACCTGCCCATTCGATGATGGGTGAAAGGGAGCCGACGTGGCGTGACTTATGAGGTTGGCCCTTAGAAAGGTCTGGAATTCTGCCGTGGTGAACTGGGATCCATTGTCGGAGACCACAACATCCGGAAGCCCATGCGTTGCAAAAAGTGACCGCAACACCTGGATGGTCCTTGCAGTAGTCATATTGGGAATTGGAACCACCTCCAACCATTTAGAGTGGCTATCGACCACTATTAAAAACAACTGTCCCTGAGAGGGCCTGGCAAAATCTACGTGGCTTCTTGACCACGGTGTGTGCGTTTCCTCCCATCGGTGGACAGGGGCCTGCAGCATCTCCGGTTTAGACTGTTGACATGTGTAACACCCGTGTACTTGGGCCTCGATAGTTTTATCTAGCCCTGACCACCAGAGGTAGCTCCTCGCCAGTGCCTTCATCTGGACAATGCCCGGATGGCCTTCGTGCAGAGACTGGAGAACCCTGGGCCTGAGTGAGATGGGGACTACAAGCCTACTGCCCCAAAGGATGCACCCCTTATGAGCTGAAAGCTCATTTTTGCGTATGAAAAAACTGTGGAACTTGGGTTCCCCGCTATTTTCTAGCCATCCTGTGTGAATCCACACCAACACGCGACTTAGGATTTTGTTGGCTGCTGTTTCTGCAGCGACGTCTCCCGCATGTAGGGGAAACTCAGGCAAATCCTGTATGGCTAAAATGTGTGCAGCTGGAGCCGGTTCTGGCTCCACATGTGGCATGGGCAATCTGCTAAGGCTGTTTGTGTGGCCCATTTCTTTGCCGGGTTTGTGAATCAGCCTGTAGTTGTAGGCCAAAAGGAATATAGACCACCTCAACATTCATGGCAACAGAATTTGAAGTGTCTGCTTGTTCATTGTGAACAATCCTAGCAAGGGCTTGTGGTCAGTAAAGACTGTGAACTGCCTCCTATACAAATAGTCATGGAACTTTTTAACCCCGGCCACGATGGCCAAGGCCTCTTTGTCAATTTGCGTGAAATTGCGCTCCGCTGAGGACAAGGTCCTCGAATAATATGCAATAGGAGACTGTTTCCCATCAGGCGACAAGTGGCTCAGCACAGCCCCAACCCTATATGGGGACGCATCACACATGATGCAAACTGGTAGCTTTTCGTTAAAGTGCGTAAGCACCAGGTTCGAGGATAACAGCACTTTGACTGCCTGGAAACTCCTTTCGTGGGTCTTGGTCCACTGCCATTGAGTGTTTTTGTCTAAGAGCCGGTGCAACAGCTCTGCCACTGTGGCCTTGTTTGGGAGGAATGTATGATAAAAGTTTAGAAGGCCCAAGAAGGCTTGAAGTTCCCCCTTGGACCTAGGGCTTCATGCCAGCTGAATTGCTTTCAGCTTTGACTCTGCAAGGTGGATGCCCTCGGCATCGATCCAAAACCCAAAGAATTCTGTAGACTGAACCCCAATTTTGCATTTGTCTTTCTTTAATCTAAGTCCTGCAGCGCGGAACCTCTGAAGGATGGCCCTAAGCCACTGAGCCAGAACCTCTGTGGACTCCCCGGTGATGAGTACATCATTGAAGTAGGGGCAGACCCTGGGAATACCCTTGAGTGTACGCTTGATTCCTTGAAAAATCCCTGGGGCTACACTCACCCCAAATTGAAGGCGCTTGACCTTGAAGGATCCCCTATGTGTAACAATAGTTTGGGCAGCTGCCATGGCCTTGTCCACCAGCAGCTGTTGATAGGAGATATAGGAATATAGCCAGCCGTACCAACAGGCTGAAAAATAGCTTTTATCCGTGGGCTGTTAGGCTTTTAAATGGGACATAATCTTACGCAGAATTGACTTAGGAGGCCGGTGTGTGGTGTAGTTGGTTCACATAGTGTGGTGGGATGGAGGGTTTGTTGTCACTGTGTGTTGGGGGGAGAGAGCACAGGGGGAGGCTCAGCTAATCTCATGTACACATGTTGTACTTTGACAATAAAGGTTGTTTATTATTATATGGCTGATGACCGGGCAAGGTACACGTGCTGCTGTAGTGCCTAGTTAATGGTACACTTGTAATCAGCATATATTCGTACCTCTCTGTTGGCCTTGAGTGGCGTTACAATGGGGGTCTCCCACTCCCCACTGTCTACGGGCTGCAAAACCCCCTGACTGACAAGTTTGTCCAGCTCTGCATCAATTTTATGCTTTAATGCAAATGGCACATGGTGGGGCTTAACGTGGATTGGTGCTACCAGGGGATCATGTTTAAACGCTATTGGTGGGCCCTTGTACTCTCTGAAACTTGGGCCGAAAACATTTGCGAATTCCTTGCAGATGGCAGACAAATCTGTCATTTGTGTCCGATGAATGCCGGTTACTTGGATACCCAATGCATCGAACCAATCGAGCCCTATGATGCTCGTATGTTGGCTGTCTACCACAATAATATCTAGTGGGCCTGAAAACCCCTTGAATTTCACCATAAGTGTGGCTTCGCCCTTGACCACCACTCTGGAGTTCTGGAAGTCGGTGAGTAAAATGTTAGATGGTCAAAGCTTGACCCATCTGTCGCTACAGCTGCAAACGTGCCAAAAGGTTCCAATGGAGATGATGGACACAGCTGAACCTGTGTCCAGTTCCATTTTACATGGAACTCCTTGAAGTTTGACCTGCAGTCACAACTTCTGTTTAAGAGGTCAGTGGGCACCAGTGCGGAACACGCTCCAGCAGCTGGAGCAGAACCCTACTCGGTGTTGCCCCGGGGCCCCAGTACCTCTCCTGAAAGTCTCATCCAGCTGGCGGTCCCTCTGGCGACCTCGACAGACGGTGGCAATGTGGCCTGGTTTCCCACATGCCTGCCACGTGGCTGTTCTGAAACGGCAATCCACGCATTGATGGCAGCCTCTGCAGCCCAAGCACCTTAGGAACAGAACTGCCTTGTCAGATGGCCTCGGTCCCCTTTCTTGGTGACTTTGAATCTTGTTGACTTCATGGTTGGAGTCGGTGTCTTCCAACCATTCGGCTTCCTTGTGGTGGATGGTTTCTGTGTTTGGCGTGCTTTTGGAGGACCACAATGCCTTCATGGCCCCTCTGGCGGCTTCATCCACCATGACCTCCTTTAAGGCCTCTTGAAGTGAGAGAGTCTCCTTAGCAAAGAGTTTTTGTTGGAGCTCTCTGTTCCTGAGTCCACAGACTAAGTGGTCTCTTAGTTGCTCTTCTAAGTCGGAGAAATTGCAGAGTCGCTATGCTTGACGAAGCGCTGCGATGAATTCTGTCGCCGACTCCCTGGGTTGTTGTTTGCATTGTTTGAAGGCATGCCTCCACGCTATCATGGATAGCTTCGGCTCAAAGTGGTCACGTAGTTTTTTCTTTAAGTCAGCATAGGTGACGGTTTTCAGTAACACCGGGGCAACCAAGTTCTTGGTGAAATCAAAGGTGGCTGGGCCACACATGCAGAGGAGGGTCACAGCCTTCAGCCCATCTTCGCTCACTTGATTGGCTCGCAGGTAGTTCTCTACGCGGGAAATGTAGGACAACCATCACTCCGGGTGCATCATGTCAAACTCTTTGAGCTTTCCAACCTTCGCCATGGTGCGTAGTCTTTGCGGCTCGTGTCTCGCATTGCCTCATGCTGCTGGCTTCTGTGTAGGCCCTGGGACAGATCCTCAGGGTGGGGTGGTCTCCAGTGTTGCTTGCTGGGCAGACCGAGGGGGGAACGTAGTTCCTGCCAGGCTCTGTGCTGGCCTCACCCCCTAGTGACTTCAAGCTCTTACGATGAAGCAGCACATCCCACCTTCCTCACCAGTGTTGTGTATTTGGTTCTTGCAGGCATTGAGCGAGACAGAAGGTTCAAAACAGCAACATGCTTTATTGAAGGTCAGAACAGAACAGAAAGCGACAAGGGAGCTGCTGTGCAGCTATTTATACAGTTAGCCAATAGGCAGCGGCCAATAGGTTTGAAGCATAGGTTTCCTGCCCAAAGACCTACTTAGCTGGCTGGAGACAACCAGTCTGGGCTGGCTAGCAACCGTTACAACATACATGTGAACTAGCACTTAGCAATTGAATGCAAGCATTTAGCAAGCAGTGCAACAACAGCAAACACTTACAACATATACAAAAGGCCAATACATTACACTGCCATCCCACTAAATTGTCTACGTATTGGTGTGTTGTTTAAAACTAAGCACTTGCTGGAATATGTCTGCTTTAACTTTAACTTTCTATCATATAAATACTATTATCCTGAGTTGTTAATTTATTGAGGCAAAAATTTTATAGTCTACATTTAATAGCAATATTGGTCTATAGTTTTTTAATTGTGTTAGGTCAGAGTCTTCTTTGGGTATTAAGGTAATATTGTCTTCAGTCCAAATAGGAGAGGTAAATAATAAAAATAGTGAGTGGTAAAGAAGAGCAAAAGGGAAAAAAGAAAAAAAAGAAAGAAGAAAATATATATATACCAAAATTTGTAATCCAAAGTGCTCTGTTCAAAGAGATTTCTTGTTTTTCACTCTTTCAAAACAGCTTGTGAAAATTCCAGGTCAAGCTGTATTTGTAATCCAGGGAAATCAGATGACTTCAAAAACAATTTTTATTTATAATTGTAATCCATCTTGTAGAAAAGGGCAATCCAAAAAGAGTTTTCTTTTTCAGCCACAATCTTCAGGACTATAAATTCCAAGGACACCAAAATGTTTAAACTATAAGCTGTGTCTGGGCATACAGCCAAGTTTTAAAACTCCAATGAAAACAACTCAGTAAGATAAAGAGAGAGAGAAAAAAAGCAAAGTTAACTGTAGTTCTCAGTTTTGCCACTAGATGTCATTAGATGTCCATTCCCACCATACTTCAAAAATATTTTTAAGAAGTTAAAACCTGATAGTTTCCAAACAAACAAACAAACAAAAAAAAGATTTAGAAATCCAAAAGTTTTCCAAATTATCCTTCTTTTATGCCTCAGTTATCTTCACAATATTGTTATAAGTCAGTTTTAATTTCCCCAAAGCTTAAACTGCTGCTTATAGTTTAGGAGGGAGGGGTAAGGAAAAAAGCCCCCCCTCCCCGGGAGCTTGGGGATTTCTTGCTTTTCAATGCTTTTTCCCAGAACCCATATTTTCGCTTGTAGAGAGATAAGGAAAGTAGTTTCACCTGGATCAGCTGTTTTGCTTTCTGCTTTTAGAATTCATTGTCTCCGAGGATCAGCTGCTTCTGGCTGACCGCATGGGTGTGGTCAGCCTTTCTTCCTTCCAGTCCCAAGGGCTTCTTTAGATCAAGCGGGTCAGCTACTGCTGGCCCGCAATCTGCAAAGTTTTACCCTTTGGCCAGTCGCCTCTACAGGGCGACTTTCAGTCCTATTGTTCTGTCTCAGCCTACATGAGTCTTTGTTATGCTCACAAGGAGAAACCCCTCTTGCAGGAACCACAAGAAAAACCAATCCCTTTTATTCACAGACCTGAGTCAATGTCCAAGGCAAACAAACACAGTTCACAGAAACTTGATCCTCAACACCAACAGTTGCCTTTGGCAACCAGCACCTCCCACACCTTCCCTTTTATTATTCAGCCAAGGTGTGGCTTCATAATGCCTTCTCCTTTGCCTTTGGAGGATGCAGCTTGAGCCTGTGAATCCTGAAGAAGTGAATAATAATTCCTGTAGTATCAATTCCATTACTCAGCTACTGTAGATCTCTGTAACTTCTGCCTAGCTAAGTCTGTCCACAAGGTGGCAGAAGGTGGAATCTGAGCAACAGTCAACACTTCTTTGGGTGAAGGGGTGTTTCAGTTGTTTCTAAAAGAGTCTTGCTCAAAAGGCCATCATTTGATCCAACTATTTTGAACAACTTTATACCAGTTTCTAACCCTCCATTTTTGTTGAAGGTGGTAAATCAAAATGGATGTGGTGCAACATCATTTTAAATATATAATTTTATTGAAAGTTTTAAAAACAAGAATAAAAATTAATACAAACTGTAATAGAGTAAGAGGGAAAAAAGAAAAAGGAAGAAATAAAAGAGAAAGCTAAAGTGCACAAGGAAAAGAAAAAACAGAAAAGAAAAAAGATATAAAGAAGTAGCTTCCGATCTTTACAGCAGTTTTAAGTACAATGAAAGATTTACCTCTTTCTTTAAAGTTACATTGTGACTCACTTCTTTCTATAATATATCCTATCTAATTGTAGCATTTTAGCAATCACATGTTCATCATTTGTACACAATTCCATTTCAAAGTCAGTCTTACAATATTCAACACCATAAAAACTTTTGTCTTCTTTGAATCTTTGTGATAGTTCTACAGGGGCTACCCTTGAAGAGCATGCAGAAGCTTCAACTGGTGCAGAGTGGGGCAGCACAGCCAGTTCTTGGAGCCCCTAGGGTGGCTCATTTTACACCACTGATCTGCAAGCTGCACTGGCTGCTGGTTTGTTTCTGGGTGCAATTCAAGCTGTTGGTTATTACCTTTAAAGCCCTTCAGGTTACTTGAGGAACTGTCTCACCCCACTGGGACTGACCAGCCCTATCCGTGCAGGCAGGGGAGGCTTGCTGCAGGCTCCATCAGTCAAGGAATTCCAGCTGGTGGATACCAGGAGAAGGGCCTTCTCTGCTGTGGCACCTGCCGTTTGGAACATTTTACCACCTGCGGTGAGATCGGCTCCCACACTTCTGACCTTTTGTAAGGGCCTGACTACCTGGCTCTGCCAGATGGCTTGGGGCCCCAATGGGGGAGCATCACACTGGAGGTGGTTGATGAATTAAGAAGCAATCCCACCTCCAGTGCCACAAAGGTGTTTTGGGGCACAGCCTGGATTTGTTTCTATTCCATATGGTCAATATGGCATGTCTAACATAATGATTTTTAAAATCTACATTAACCTTATCATACCACAAATATTCATGCCACCCAAATCTCAGGCCATATCCTTCTTAGTTTAGAAGTTGATTATTTCTCAGCAACACTCACTCTTTCATCCAAACCAAACAGCAAGCTGCAAAACACAATTTCCAATTAGGTAAACCCAATCCTCTTTTTCATCTTGTAACACCTTATACTTTTTCCCTTGCCATACAAACTTAAATATATCCTTTTGCCACTGTTTAAATGGTACATCAGTTGTCAATACACATATTGTCTGAAACAAAAGCATCATTCTAGGGAAAATATTATTTTTTTATCAAAGAAATTCTCCCCAACATTTGTAATTTCATCCATCTTATGTCGTTTTAAATTTCATTCCATGTCTTAACTATTATTTTTAAATGGCATACAATTTTCTCATCTGTCTTATATCTCTATTCATTATTTGAAAAAGTAAAATAAACAAGAGAGGCTATAGTGGACATCCCTTTTTTGTTTTTGTATCTCACAAGGTTTTGTTAGCTCTCCATTAACAATTATTTGGGACATATAAATCAGTCCTAACCATTTAATAAAATTATGTCCAAAGTTCATATCTTCCAAAACTTTAAACAGGAAGGTCCAGTTCAAATTGTCAAAGGCAAGGTAGTGCAGCTTCAGAGGACTCCAGAAGAAGCAGATTATACTTTTCAGAGGTCCGATATTGTTCTATGTACACTCCTTGTTTTATTGATTGCATGTAATATTCTAATTTTCTGAGATTGTGGATTTGGGGTTTTCATGAGCTGTACGCCATAATCATCACAATTATGACAAATCACGGCTTGAACTATCTTGCTTTGCATGTAATGAGTCTATCTCATATATTAGTTTCCCCTTTTAAGTTGCATTACTGAAATAAATGAACTTTTGCATGATATTCTAATGTTTTGAGTTTCACCTGTATGTTTATTGTCAAGCACTGTGGAATAATTGAAGCAAAATAACAGAATAATGGAGTTGGAAAGGACCCTGGAGGTCTTCTACTCCAACCCCCTGCTCAAGTAGGAGACCCTATACCTTTTCAGACAAATGCTTGTCCAATCTCTTCTTAAAAATCTCCAGTGATGGGGCACCCACAACTTCTGAAGGAAAGCTGTTCCACTGATTGTTTTAACTGTAAGAAAATTTCTCCTTATTTCTAGGTTGGTTTTCTCTTTGATAAGTTTCCATCCATTGCTTCTTGTCCTGCCTTTAGGTACTTTGGAGAATAGGTTGACCCCCTCTTCTTTGTGACAGCCCTTCAAATATTAGAAGACTGCTATCGTATCACCCCTAGTCAGTGGTGGGATTCAAATATGTGAACAACCGGTTCTCTGTGGGGATGCCACTTCTGGAAGTCCATTCTGGACCTGGGCAACAAAAAATTAGCCACCAGTTCTACCGAACTGGTGCAAACTAGCTGAATCCCACCACTGCTCCCAGTCCTTCTTTTCATTAAAGTAGACATTCTCAATTCCCGCAACTGGGAATTCATATGTCTTCATATGTTCTGGACTCCAGTCCCCTAATCATCTTTGTTGCTCTTCTTTGCACTGTTTCTGGTGACTCAACATCTTTTTTATATTGTGGCAACCAATACTGGATGCAATATTCCAAGTGTGGTCTTACCAGTGCAGTATAAAAAGGTAAAGGTTCCCCCGCACATGCGTGCTAGTCGTTTCTGACTCTAGGGGCCGGTGCTCATCTCCGTTTCAAAGCCGAAGAGCCAGCGCTTGTCCGAGGATGTCTCTGTGGTCATGTGGCTGGCATGACTAGACGCCAAAGGCGCACGGAACGCTGTTACCTTCCCACCGTAGTGGTCCCTATTTTTCTACTTGCATTTTTACGTGCTTTCAAACTGCTAGGTTGGCAGAAGCTGGGATGAGTAACAGGCGCTCACTCCGTTACGTGGCACTCGGGATTCAACCCACCAAACTGCCGACCTTCTGATCGACAAGCTCAGCATCCTAACCCACTGAGCCACCGCATCCCTTTTACCAGTGCAGTATAAAATGGTACTAACACTTCACTTGATCTTGATTCTATCCCTCTGTTAATGCAGGATTGCGTTTCCTTTATTGGTGGCTGCAGCACTGAAGCAGAATGTTGTTAGAATGCTGTGAGTTATTATAAAAGCAAACCTCAGCTTAGCTTTTGAGTTGCTTTTATCAGGACTCTTTTGTAAGCTTCCAATTGCTCATTTACAAAAACAAATAATTCTGTAGTTATGGACTCATCTCTAATGAGAATTTTTAAAATGCTTGACATAGGCTGGGATGAATCCCACTGTTAAATTCCACTTTATTTTCCTTTTTAAAAGAACTTTTTTCTTCCCTTTTGAAGGCATTAACTTCCCTCTGCCCTGTGCGCTCCCACAGAGAGGGCCTCCTCAGGGGGCCACCGATCAGAGAATGTCAATTGGTGGCCCCCAGGGGGAGGTCCTTCTCTGTGGGCGCCCCGGAGCTATGGAATCGGTTGCCGGTTGAGCTCCGGATGGTGCCTGACCTTCGCTCCTTCCGTCGCGATCTGAAGACACTCTTATTTGAACAAGCCGGCCTGGCCTGATGGGGGATGGGTTGGGTTTTTATTGTCATTTTTAATATATGTATTTATTATTTTTAGTTGGGCATATGTTTAATTTTCTTTTAACTTTTGTATTTTTGTATTTTTTATATATCTGCCCTGTTCACCGCCCTGAGTCCTTCGGGAGAAGGGCAGTATATAAATAAAATTATTATTATTATTATTATTATTATTATTATTATTATTATTATTATTATTATTATTATTATTATTATTATTATTATTATTAGGTCAGCTGTGGTTTTCAGCAACATCCCTTCTAGTGTTGTGATTCAGGGTCAGCCTGTGGGTTCGGCAGTTGGGTCGGACGACTCAGAGGAGGAGGAGGGGGGTGTTGAAGACCTTGCTGAGGGGGTTGAAGATCTTGCTGATGAGAGCCCTCAGCCAGGCCCCTCCCACTTGGTCACCACGGAGACCCAGCTGTGTGAGCCTGACAGCATGGATGAAGATGACCCACAGCTGGCCCTGTTCAAGGACGCCCGACGCAGGAGGCAGTCAATTAGGAGTAAACAGAGGAGGGCAATGGGGCTTCTCGGAAGGAGGCAGAGAGAAGCCACGCCCTGAACTCTATATAAGGCGAATGTGTGGGGAGGGCTGGTTTGCTGAAGGCAACCGCTTGGATAGTTCATGTTTCTTAAAGCTCCTGTTTCTTGGTTTGTCTTGTTCCGTTTGTTTTTGTGGTAATAAATTTGGCAGGCGTAATTCCAGCCTCTTGCCTTCTTGTAAAAGGGGTTGTCCCTGCCTTTTCTGCAGGGCCGGTAGCAGGCTGGTACAGAACATCTAACCTATTGTTGGAAGAACAAAGGATTCCAGTTCCCGAGCCAGAAAATGCCCACAGAAATCAACTGGACTGCTGAAAAACCAGATTTATTCTCGATAGCACAGCATACAGATCAATGTTTGAGAATGGTAGGCTACCCCGTAAGGGATGTACAAGTAGGTATTTATAATGACAAGAGGCTTTGATGTTCAGCTACAGTATGTAGATTGAAATATTCCTGCCCTGGACTTTGATCATGAGGTGTAAGATGCATGTATTCTGGTTATTCTTTTGAGGACGTGTGAAGTCCAGGAAGATCGTCCTCAGATGTGTAGATGTTTTTCTAAGTGTAGATTTATTGTGAGGGGTCTAATATTGCAATTTTATCCTGAAGGGGTTTCTTTTTCCTGTTGCAGCCAGTAAGGTCCCTTTAATCATTTTCTTTATTTTGGAAATAGCCTGTGGATCAAAGGTGGTTTGGAAGATGCATGACCTGACTAGGGGGTGATTGAGACAGTATGAGGAATGAAGTTAAGAGGAAGAATCTGATTTGTTATAATTTTTCCACAATATTTTGTGGCTTTTATCTTTTACCTTTTATTATTTAAGAAAAAAATCAAACCTTTTCACAAATTACCTTTCATTTTTTTAAACCCAAAGTTTTAAGAGTGGCTCTGTAGTTGTTAAAATGAATTAAAACTAAATCAAGAAGCCATGGGGGGGGGTAAGAACTCTTTTTTCAGACAGACAAGTAAAAGAATATATGAATAACAGCCGATGAGAAGCTGAGCGTTCTGTAACAGTATGAGCTCCAGCTGTTTAAAAGTGCCTAATAGTATGTATGAACTATAAATGACATAGCCAATAAAACTCTTCCAGCTAAAATATTGGCTTAGTAAGTTAAGGAGAAGTGGGTGGAGGGGCACAGTAGCTAGTCCTTGATTGGACCCTCTTTGCTTTTAAACTGCCAGAGGCTGCTGGGAAAGCCTACAAAACTAAGTTAAGGAGAAGTGGGTGGAGGGGCACAGTAGCTAGTCCTTGATTGGACCCTCTTTGCTTTTAAACTACCAGAGGCTGCTGGGAAAGCCTACAAAACTGTAAGTTAAGGAGAAGTGGGTGGAGGGGCACAGTAGCTAGTCCTTGATTGGATCCTCTTTGCTTTTAAACTGCCAGAGGCTGCTGGGAAAGCCTACAAAACTGTAAGTTAAGGAGAAGTGGGTGGAGGGGCACAGTAGCTAGTCCTTGATTGGACCCTCTTTGCTTTTAAACTGCCAGAGGCTGCTGGGAAAGCCTACAAAACTGTAAGTTAAGGAGAAGTGGGTGGAGGGGCACAGTAGCTAGTCCTTTATTGGACCCTCTTTGCTTTTAAACTGCCAGAGGCTGCTGGGAAAGCCTACAAAACTGTAAGTTAAGGAGAAGTGGGTGGAGGGGCACAGTAGCTAGTCCTTGATTGGACCCTCTTTGCTTTTAAACTGCCAGAGGCTGCTGGGAAAGCCTACAAAACTGTAAGTTAAGGAGAAGTGGGTGGAGGGGCACAGTAGCTAGTCCTTGATTGGACCCTCTTTGCTTTTAAACTGCCAGAGGCTGCTGGGAAAGCCTACAAAACTGTAAGTTAAGGAGAAGTGGGTGGAGGGGCACAGTAGCTAAGTCCTATCACAAAATCAAAAATAGTGGTGGTATATTCAGGGCAAGTGCATCTGAGATTCCTTTCATCTCAGTATGTCTGGCTTAGTTCAGTGCAACACTTGTTTTGCAGCTGTCTTTCGCAGCACTCTTTTCAAACTGGGAAACTGTCCTATATGTACACAAATTACTAGTCTACAAGGACAGATTAGGGTCTGTAATCTGCGCTCTTCAGGCAGAAATCAGGTGTTCAGTTCAGCCCTCCTACTGTACTGAGCCTCCACGCTATCAGCTCCCTCTACCGCAATGATCCTGCAGGAGAAGGGCAGTGTGGACAACTGTGGGATCTGGCAGAGTGAGAGCTGTGAATCATAAACCCAAAGCTTTAGCTGTGTCCCTGCATAACAGATACAGTGCCCTTGCTGACCTTAACAGGGACATTAAGGAAACAGGTCAAGGTAATTGTGATAACTCAAATAAGCAGGGGACCATGGTCCGAGATGAACTTGTTTCTGACAGGGAGAAGTGCGAATCAGGTATTGCACATCAGTCATGCAAGAAAAGAAAGGTACCCAAAAATAGAAGCCACCTTCTGGTTGGTGACTCAATTATAAGGGATGTTAATTTAGGAAAGGATACAGAGGTTTCAAAAGAGGTCAGGTGTCTTCCAGGTGCTACTGCCAGTAGGGACAAGAAGCGTATTTTCAAAATAGTCAACAATGCCAGCAAAGACTGTGATGTGGATGCCATTGTACATCTTGGCACTAACATTCTGTCCCAAAACGATGTACACTCTGTGCAGAATGATTTCCAGAGCTTGGGGCAGGAACTCAGCAGAATAGGCTGTAGGATCACTTTTTCAGAGGTCTTACCAGTGTATAAGGAGCAAAATGGAAAAGGCCAGCGTATAGCAGAATTTAATATGTGGCTAAAGGAGTGGTGTAAAGGAGAAGGCTTTGGTTATATTAGTCACGAAGTCTGTAGCTGGTCCAATGAAAAAATGTACAAAAGAGATGGTCTGCATCCATCCAAGAAAGGGACTGAGTTACTTAGCAATAAATTCACAGCTTTTCTGAAGGAATATTTAAACTAAACAACGGGGACAGTGAGTTAATTGATACAGAACATCACTGTCCCCGGCAATCTAAGAAGATAGGGGAACTTAGGCACCACACAAGTTATGTAGCAAGTAAACACAGGGTCAGTCATAAAGGACTCAAATGTCTGTACACCAATGCGCAGAGTATGAACAGTAAGCAGGGTGAACTAGAAATTCAGGTAAATGAGGGCGGATATGATATTGTTGCCATTACAGAAACATGGTGGGACGAAACCCACAAATGGAACACACAGCTAGAGGGTTTTAAATTATTTAAAAGAAATAGACTAAACAAAAGAGGAGGTGGAGTTGCTCTATATATAAGAAATAACGATGTAAAAAAGATGTCGAGACTCTAGAAAGAGTACAGAGAAGAGCAACAAAGATGATTGGGGGACTGGAGGCTAAAACATATAGGGAACGGTTGCTGGAATTGGGTATGTGTAGTTTAATGAAGAGAAGGGTGAGGGGTGACATGATAGCAGTGTTCCAATATCTCAGGGGCCGCCACAAAGAAGAGGGAGCCAAGCTATTCTCCAAAGCACCTGAAAGCAGGACAAGAAGCAATGGATGGAAACTAGTCAAGGAGAGAAGCAACCTAGAACTAAGGAGAAACTTCCTGACAGTTAGAACAACTAACCAGTGGAACAACCTGCCTCCAGAAATGGTGAATGCTCTAACACTGGAAGTTTTTAAGAAGAGACTGGACAGCCATTTGTCTGAAATGGTATAGGGTTTCCTGCCTTAGCAGGGGGTTGGACTAGATGACCTCCAAGGTCCCTTCCAACTTCTTCTTCTTCTTCTTCTTCTTCTTCTTCTTCTTCTTCTTCTTCTTCTTCTTCTTCTTCTTCTTCTTCTTCTTCTTCTTCTTCTTCTTCTTCTTATTATTATTATTATTATTATTATTATTATTATTATTGCTTGATGTCACTGCATTAGCCTTATTTACTGTATAAGGAGACAGTGTGCAGAAGAACCTCCAGCTTTTTTTTGCAGATGTGACCTACCTTGTTTGTTGTGAATACCATTAAAATATGTAATCCTAATTACAACACCTTCTGGAGATAAGTAAAGGATTCCCAGCCTGGGCTACTATAGTCACAGATCTGTTTTGTTGAATTTACAGATGTAGAAAATGTCTACTTGACTGTGGGATCTATAGTATCCTTGTACAAACTGCAGTTACAAACTAGATTTTGAAATTGGAAAGCTGGAAGAGACCTTGGCTGGCTCAGGAATTCTGGGAGTTGAAGTCCACAAGTCATAAAAGGGCCAAAGTTCCCCACCCGTGTTAGATGATCAAATTCAACCCCCAGTTTAGCATTCCAAACAGAGAGCTCTTCTGTCTCTGGTTAAAGGCATGTACTATTAGGGACTTTACTGCCTCATGGCCCACTCTCAAAATTCTCTTACCACTAGAAAATTTTAATGAAAAACATAGAATGGTTATATTTTTAGTTATTAATATTTGAAGTTGTATTTTGGGGTGAGCTTTTTTAGAAGAGATTTAAAATGCAAAGTAGGTACATTAAGCTTTGTGGAATTATTCTTAATTTAATCAAACAGGCCACCCCAATCTCAGTTGCAACTCTACAGTATAAATGAGATGAAGGCAACTGGCAACAAATAAACATAATAAATTTAGCAAACACTCACACAGGGGAAAACAACATGACTTAACTATAAAAACATATACTATAAAACATCCATCAGGGAATGGATCACAATCCCCTTGCTCCAGTGCCTGCTGATGAAGCTGGTCTTCAATCAACTTAGCAATTCAACCTTGACAGTTTGATTAAAACACTACAGGGTTGGAGCCATATAGATTTCTGCAGGAATATTACTCCCAAGCTCTAGAGTGGACAATAGAGAACGTCCATTTCTGAGGTTCTGCAAGATGGCATCCTTAATTAATAGGACCTGGTATGAGCCATCTTGCCAGATCTCATGTTTGCTTGTCATATCTCTACACCATCCAATATATGTAATTCTCAAATATGCTGTACAAATAAGATAACATGTTATCGGAAAACAATGGTGATAATAAATAATCATAATGGCTGTTTCAGTACTAAAGACTGGAATGGTAGAAGACTAAGGAGGTGCTTCCTCATAAAGTGAGGAATGTAAATTAGAGCAGGCAACTTTTTACAGATTGGGGTTACTTCATTTATCTTACTTCTGGTGATGCAATGATGTCACTGGTAGGAGTGAAATAATTGCTATCTCCCTTTTTATGTTGAGAAGTTAGTGGGTGGTTTAAAATACAAACTACTAGGACATTAAGTTTTATGCTGGCTTATATGCTTACTGTATTATGCATTTGGGAGGGGAAATATAAAAATGAAAATCAGTATAATCAGCTGTTTGAAATTAAATGGTGTTGCCACCGATTTGGGCTGCGTACTCTGGAGGGTGCTTTGGGGTTTTGTTTTTTGTTTGTTTGCAAAATGGGGATTAAGATTCATATGTGGGTTGTGGCTCATCAACCCCTGATGTAAAAGGATAGGACATGGTGAGCTTGGTGATGACCTCATTGTCCCTGGGCCAAGATCAAAGGTATGAGATATTTAGGTCTCACAGTAATTAAAGGTGCTAAAATGGATCTGGAAGACCTTAATCAGAAAAAGAGTTAATTACAGGTAGTCCTTGACTTATGACCAGTTGCTTAGCAGCTGTTCAAAGTTATGGCAGACCCCCACAAAAGCTACTTATGACCTGGTCCTGAAGTCACGGCCATGGCAGCGCCCTGTGGTTGTTCACTGCAGTGCGCCACACCTATCTCCCCTTCCCGCAGTTCCCTGCAGGCTTTGGACCTGGTTTCCACCCCATCAGGCCTCACACCCTCCTCCTCACTTACCATTCAAAGAACTGCAGAGCTCTGGAGCTTGGGTTAGGGAAGCATAGCAAGCTGCTTCACCGTGTGGTGTGATTCTGGAAGCAGCCGCCATTTTCCAAGTGGCCGCATTGAATTGTGGTTGCTTGGAAAATGGTGTCTGCCGGAATCACACCACATAGCTGCATAATGAAGCAGCTTTCTGTGCTTGCCTAACATGGTCTGTGTTGTGTAGCCGGTTCTTTGCAGGCATTGAGCGAGACAAGAGGTTCAAACAGCAACAGGCTTTATTGAAGGTTAGAACATAACAGAAGCAACATAGGAGCTGCTGCGCAGCTATTTATATGGTTGGCCAATAGGCGGCGACCAATAGGTTTAAAGCAGTGGTTTTCCACCCAAAGACCTACTTAGCCAGCTGGAGACAACCAGTCTAGGCCGGCCCAGCAACCGTTACAACATACACTTGAACTAAGCAATTAGCAAGCAGTACAACACAAGCAAACACAGCATATAAAGGCCAGCACATTACAGTCTGAGCAGCTTTGTGGAAAGCTCCAGTGTTCTTCAAAATGTAAGTGCATGATGGTTGATGAAGATTGGTGGGGAGGAGGCCCAAACCCTGCAGACACCTGGTTGGGGGGGGGAAGACCTGTGGGAAAAGGATTGGGATTGGGGGCGGAAAGGCCTGCAGGGACCCAGGGTGTGTGTGGGGTAAACAGGTCCAAGGACTGTGAGGACCCTGTGAAGCAGGAAGAAGAGCACAAGGTGTCTCGGAGGAGGTGGGACACCTTGGGAGGCCTGGGGCAGGCAACTGCATCAGGGAGAGCTGGGGTTGGGGGCATTAGATCACTGAAAGTTTGATTTCACAGTTGTTTCAAATTGCTAACAAAAAAAAAAATAAAGTATGCTACTGAAATTAAAACTTGGGGGGGAAGAATGGGTGAAATGTGTATACAGGTAGTCCTCAACTTACAGCCATAATGGAGTCCAGAATTTCCATTGTAGGTCATGGCAGTTTTTAAGTCAGGGCACCCACATGACTGACCTAATTTTACATTTTTTAGAGCAGTCATTAAGCAAACACCACAGTTGTTAAGCAAACCCATTGTTTGCAAAGGGCATTTTTTGCAAGAAACAGTAAAAGCCAGTTTCTGGCAAAAAAAAGTTATAAAACACAATCATGTGAATGCAGGATGCTGTAATGGCCATAAATGTGGTCTGATTGCTGAGTGCCCAAAATGTGATCACATAACTATAGGGGGGAGGGGTGGCCATTGGAACTTTGAATCTGGGTCATACTGTTTGGAACGTGGCTCAATATCCCAAAACAAACTCACTTGGAATTTCAGCAACAAAGTTTTATTTGAAAGAAGCGTTTGCAAAAGCTTGGTGAACTGAAACACACACAGGAGTTCAGTCACACCTCCAAGAGCTGTTTGACACATTTTTATATCCTGCTCCCGACGCAGATCCCCCCTCCCATATCGCACTCAATGCCCCTTCCCTAATCATCCGAAAATTACTCCGGACTGCCCAAAACCACTGCCCCCTCCCCTCCGCTTTTCCAAGAAGCGCCTTTTGTGCCCATCCTATCTATCACCATCTGCTATTCTATGAACGAAGCTTGCTTTGTATCTGTCTGCGGTTATGTATTGAGCTCTAAACTTACAGGTGTTATTTTTCCACTACTTGCGGTTTCAGTTAGCTAGCAATTTCAGCTTATCACATTTGTATTTGTCAACTTTTAGATGAGATAGAGAGTCAACCGTTATTACTTAGGATTTTGAGGTGGCTTCTTCCTTTAGACTCATTAGAAATTTCTGAATAATATTTTATTCCTTTCAAAACCTTTTGGGGGGGTCCACCGTAACTTTGAATGGCACTACAGTGACCAGTTGTAAGTTGAGGACTACCTGTATACATTCTAGTGGTGGTACTAGAAGAATTTTTCCACTGTAATTCTATGACAATTTTATTAAGCCACTATTTTGCCTTTCTGTTGGATTCTTGGTGCACTCTGACTTTGGCTGCTGACTTGCAAATCGGGTAACATCATCAGTGTAAGAGACAATGGGGTTTGCTGTCTGTTTATATATAGTAGCTTGCCCTGCCAATCTTGGTAAGGGTGTGGCTTCCTCCTTGATGGTCCCTTGATTAGATTTTTCCCTGATTGTTTATCTGGTGCTGTTTCCTGCTTACTGTATCTGGGTGTTGGGTGCTGGGGGACATGTGCAATAGGCTGTGTTGTGTACTGGGTTCTTTGCGAGCAGGAGACGAGGCAAGAGAGTTCAGGCAGGAACATGCTTTATTGAATATCAGGAACTGAACTAGTAACCAAGGCTTCTACGCAGCTATTTATACTGCTGGCCACTAGGCGGTGGCCAATAGGTTTGAAGGAGCCTATTGCCGCCCTAGAGCCAACCAATGGTCGTCCTGGAGACTGCCTGTCTGAGGAGCCAGCAACCGTTACACAGACTCCCTGATTAAGCAATCTCAACAGCATTCAAAGACACATGGTACAGTTCAGGTAAACAGGCCCAATACATAACACCCCTCCCTCCTAGAATGTACAACATTATATAAAAATATTTGAAAAATAAAGTACAGCAGTAATACAATTGTTTGCAATAACACAATCACTTCAGAACAAAATCTTGCAAATAGGTTGGTGGTCTGTGCGACCTTGCAGATTGCCTGGGGGATCCAGGCAACTTCTGGTCTACCAGCTTCCCTGCCAGGCTGGGTAGACCAGGACTCACAAGTTCACAAGAGTCGGATTTACTCAAGCCCCTTTGGCTGGCCATTCCAGGTCAGCCCAGACCAAAGTCCAATGAAGAAGCAGAGTTAGAACAGCGGCTGTCTTCATCGGGTTGATTTTCCCCGTCAGGGGACCCATGTTGCACTCCCGGGCTTTGCCCATCTATGACCACCTCCCCATTGTGCTGACTGATAGAGTCTTCAGAGCATGTGAACTGCCCCGCTTGGCTGCCGGTTTCTGGCTCTAGGAGCGGACCCGTCGTGAGGTCCTCGCTTTGTGGCCGTTCTGGGAACCGCTTCCACAGCTGATCAATATGGTGGCAAATGACTCACCTGCCATCCAGAGCCACCTCATATGAGATGGGGCCCTATACTTTGGGAATTTTACTCGGCACCCACAAGTTCCCATGCCCATAGTTCCAGGCCCACACCCCATCACCCACTTGCAACCCCCTCAGAGGTTTTGGGCGAGAGGTGTCTGCTGCCACCCAGTCTGGATGCAATCTGTCCAGTTTCATGATGAGCCTTCTCATCATGCCTCCCACTGGACTTTGATAAACATCAATTTGCCTACAGGGGAAATAGGTCGACAGATGATGTCATAGCTACTACTTTACACTCTGTAGCAAGTCATCTCGAGAGACCTGGAAGTTATGTCAGGATGCTTTTTGTTGACTACAGCTCGGCTTTCAACACCATTTTGCTGAGCATTCTCATCAAGAAGCTGACTGACTTGAAATTCTCCCCCGCCATCTGCGATTGGATTCAAGACTTTCTTAGGGATCGGTTACAAACAGTGAGGGTCGGGTCTGCTTTGTCCACCCCACTGAAGCTTTGCACCAGCACGCCACAGGGCTGTGTGCTTAGTCCCTACCTGTACTCTTTATACACTTATGATTGTGTATTATCTGACCCATCCACTGCAATAATCAAGTTCGCAGATGATACAACTGTGGTGGGTCTTATTACAGGTGGGGATGAGACAGCATATAGGGCAGAGGTACAAAAACTATCCATATGGTATAGTAACAACAACTTGCACCTAAACATCGGCAAGATGAAAGAGATGGTGTTTGACTTCTGGAGAAAAAAGGAGGAACCTGCCCCACTTTACATCGGGGAGGACTGTGTGGAGAGTTTCCTCCTTTAAATTTCTGGGAGTCTACCTCTGTGAAGATCTGACCTGGAAAGTTAACACAACCCAGG
This sequence comes from Vipera ursinii, assembly GCF_947247035.1. Lineage (NCBI taxonomy): Eukaryota > Metazoa > Chordata > Lepidosauria > Squamata > Viperidae > Vipera > Vipera ursinii. Next base: position 44,868,402 of record NC_139522.1, read on the forward strand.
TGGCTAGAAAGGCCCAACAGAGGCTTCACTTTCTTAGGGTCTTGCGGAAGAACAGGGTAGAACAATGGCTAATGACCCTCTTTTACCGGTCTACTATAGAGAGCGTCCTCTCGTATGTTATTGTGGTTTGATATGCTGGTCTGACAGCCGCGAACAGGAAAGTATTACAGAGGGTAGTGAGCACAGCACAAGACATTGTGGGCTGTCCCCTGACACCACTGGATGACATCGCCAGGGCTCGTTGCCTTGGAAGAGTGAGGAAGATTCTCAGGGATGACTCACACCCTGGACGGTATCTCTTTACTCTCCTACCATCGGGTAGGAGATATAGGAGTATAGCCAGCCGTACCAACAGGATGAAAAATAGCTTTTATCTGTGGGCTGTTAGGCTTTTAAATGGGATATAATCTCTGTGAATTTATGCAGAATTGACTTGGGAGGCCGGTGTGTGGTGTAGTTGGTTCACATGGTGTGGTAGGATGGAGGGTTTGTTGTCACTGTGTGTTGGGGGGAGAGAGCACGGGGGGAGGCTCAGCTAATCTCAATGTACATATGTTGTACTTTGACAATAAAGGTTTATTATTTATTATTTCTCCCCCAGCGAAGCTCTGCTGGGCTCTTGCCTGTTGCTGTGCAAGGCGTAGTGTGCTGGCAAAGCAAGAAATCAGCCAGCCTATGGTGCCAATCTCCAGTCACTATGCACTTGAGTGACTCCTTTGTTGTGTGCACCATCTGTTCGGCCTGCCAATTAGTCGAGGGGTGAAAGGGAGCCGATGTAGCATGGCTGATGAGGTTAGTCCTCAAGAAGGCTTGAAACTCTGCCGCTGTGAACTGGGCCCCATTATTGGATACTACGATGTCCAGCAGCCTGTGTGTTGCAAAAAACTGTCTAAGCACCTGGATGGACCTAGCAGTAGTCATATTTGTGATAGGAATAACTTCCAGCCATTTGGAGTGGCTGTCAACCACTATCAAATATTGCTGTCCCTGAAAGGTCCCAGCAAAGTTGATATGAATCCTTGACCAAGGAGTATGGGTCTCCTCCCATCTGTGGACAGGAGCGTATGGCATTTCAGATCTGGACTGTTGACACGTGTAACACCCGTGTACTTGAGCCTTGATAGCCTTATCTAACCCAGGCCACCATAGGTAGCTTTGTGCCAATGCCTTCATCCGGACTATACCTGGATGTCCCTCATGCAAAGATTGAAGTACCCTGTCTCTTAATGAACTGGGGACAATGACCCTACTTCCTCATAAAATGCAACCCTTGTGAGCTGAAAGCTCATGTCTACGTGTGAAGTAGCTCTGGAACTCGGGTCCAGGACTATTTTCAAGCCACCTTATGTGAATCCAGGACAGCACCCTGCTTAAAACCTTGTCTGCAGCAGTTTCTGCAGCCACATCCCCTGCATGGAGGGGAAACTCAGGCAAATCCTGAATAGATAAAATGCAAGCTGCTGGAGCCGGATCTGGCTCGATCTGTGGCAATGGCAACCGGCTAAGGCTGTCTGCATGGCCCATGTCTTTGCCGGGTTTGTGAACCAGCCTGAAGCTGTAGGCTGACAAGAAAATGGACCACCTTAACATCCTAGGGGACAGTATTTGAGGTGTCTGCCTATTTGTAGTAAATAACCCCAACAGTGGTTTATGGTCAGTGTAGACCGTGAATTCCCTGCCATACAAGTAATCATGGAATTTCTTCACCCCAGCCACAATGGCCAAGGCCTCTATGTCAATTTTGTGCGTAATTGCGCTCAGCAGAGAACAATGTCCTTGAGTAATAGGCAATTGGGACTTGTGTCCCTTCACTTTCCAAATGACTTAAAACTGCCCCTACCCAATAAGGGGATGCGTCACATGCAAGGCATATAGGCAATGACTCTTTAAAGTGAGTGAGCACTGAATTGGAAGACAGTAGTGACTTTACTGCCTTAAAGCTGTTTTCATGAACCTTGGTCCACTTCCATGGGGTGTTTTTGTCTAAGAGCTGGTATAACGGCTCTGCCACTGTGGCCTTGTTAGGAAGGAATGCATGGTAAAAATTCAGGAGACCCAGGAATGCCTGAAGCTCTCCCTTTGACCTGGGACTAGGTGCCAGCTGAATGGCCTTCAGCTTGGACTCAGCAGGGTGGATGCCTTCAGCATCAATACAGAAACCCAGGAACTCAGTTGAGGGGACCCCAATGCTACACTTATTCTTTTTAAGTTTAAGGCCCGCTTCACGGAACTGTTGAAGGACAGCCTTAAGCCTCCTTGAAAGCACCTCAGTGGACTCACCGGTGATGAGCACATTGTCGAAATAGGGGCAAACCCCCGGAATGCCCTTGAGCATACGCTCCATAACACCTTGAAAAATGCCAGGGGTTACACTAACCCCTCTCAGGCCTCGTCCGGAGAGCAGGAAAATCAAGCAGCCGAGACGAGTGCCGAGTTCTCAGGAACAGTCAAGAAGGAAACAAACTCCAAAGGAAACAAAGCCAGCGTTGGCTGCTACCCACAGCCAATGCTGTTAAATACATGTTGCATGTACACGCCCACGGCCCACATCCGCCCATCCCCTATTTAACAAACGTCCCTCCCAGAAACCTCCTTTCGTGTCCTGCCCCGGCACCCTCCACCCCCCAGGTAAGTTTCCCCACACCCCTCTACTCCCCTACCACCAGGATCCACCCACGCACCCCTCCCCAGACCCGGCACCTCCTGGCCCAGCTCCTCGGGCGTCGCCCCACCCCGCCACAGGTCCCTGCTCCGCGCCGCCACTGATACTCCAGCCGTGCTGGCCCGGGCACAGGCCACAACCCTTTGCCTCGCACCCAACAGCTGACGGAGTCCAGGCCAAAGATCCGGGTCCACCGGTGCCCTGGCAGCCAGTCCCACGGCTGGCACGGGCCCAGGGCTCCACGAGTCCGCCGCCATCGCCGGGAAGAAACGACCAGGCTGTTGGGCGTGTGCACGCGTCGCCGAGGCCCTCGCTGACCCGGCGTGCGCACGCGCGCAGCTCCCAGCTGCATCCCGTTGCCGGCGCTGCTGCCGTCCTGGTGCAGGAGCAGCCCGTCTCTGGCCGAGAACGTCGGAGCGAGGTGCGGCACGGGTAGAGGCGTGGGCGTGAAGACGTGGTGCCGGTGAGTGTCGAGCCTGCGGGGCGCGACATGCCGCCCCTCCTACCAGGGCCCCTCCTGCAGGGGAAGACAGAAAGGGTAAGCAGCTGTCCACCCAGTTCGCGGCCTCCACCCATCCCCCCCTTGTCGGTGGAATGCCTGCACCAGCCGAGGAGCGCGCACGTCTGTTTCCCACACCCATGTTGCTTCCTCCACAGGGTATCCCTTCCATCTGATTAGGTACTGGATAACCCCTCTATGCACCCTGGAGTTGAGGACTTCCTGGACTTCGAATTGCTCACCGTGAATGGGCCCAGGTCCCCTCTCCCCTGCTGCTGTCGAAGCCGTGGTGGCGGGCTTCAGCAGGCTACTGTGGAAGACTGGGTGGAGTTTACCCAAGATCTTTGGTAGTTGTAGTCGCACTGTTACGGGGTTAATCACCTGCATCACCCGGAACGGTCCGATGTATTTGGGCCCTAGCTTCTTACAGAGGACCTGCGTCCGTATGTACTTGGTGGACAGGTAGACTAAATCCCCCACCTTTGGAGGTGTGAATGCTTTTCGTTTCTTGTCGGCCTGCTCCTTATACGTTACCGCCGCCCGTTCCAGCACTTTTTTCGCCGCACCCCAGGCCTCCTCTATCTGTCTCATCCAGTCTTGAGGCTGACAGGGGGCCCCGTCCCTCGGGTCGCACTCGGGGATTGGGACGAAGTCATTGCCAGTCACCACTTTCAAGGGGGAAAAGCCCGTACTGCTATGAACAGCGTTATTATATGCCACTTCTGCAAACGCCAGAAGGTCCACCCAGTTGGTTTGTTGGTAGGACACATAGCATCTCAAGTAACACTCAACGGCAGCATTGGCCCGTTCTGCCGCGCCATTCGTGCTAGGGTGGTATGCCGTGCTGAGCCCTTGTGTTGAGCCGATGAAGCAAAAGAACTCCCTCCAAAAACGCGCCGTGAACTGCACGCCTCGGTCCGAAATAATGCGGCGCGGCACCCCGTGTAGGCGGTAAATATGCGTCACGAAGAGCCAAGCCAACCGACGGGCCGAGGGCAGTCCTTTACAGGGGACGAAGTGGGCCTGCTTGGAAAACAGGTCCACTACTGTCCAAATGACAGTGTGGCCCTTGCTCTCAGGTAGCTCGACAATAAAATCCATGGCGATGTCTTGCCACGGACGAGTGGGGTCGGCTACTCTCTGGAGGAGGCCCCCTCCAAGTGATGGCGCCACAGCTCCAGGGCCCAGCGTACTGCGAAGGCCTCCTTCTCCCATATCGCCCAGGCGCGTTCCGCGGGAGACAGTTTTTTGGATGCATAGGCGCATGGCTGGAGCGCCCCGTCCTTGTTTCGTTGAAGGAGGACGGCCCCGAGAGCGACGTCGCTCGCGTCTGCCTGAACTACGTAGGGCAGGTCAGGGTTTGGGTGCAGTAAAACCGGTTCTTTAGCAAACAGAGCCTTGAGTGTTTCGAAGGCTCGTTGGCACGCTGAGGACCATGCCAATCGAAGTCCAGGTCGTGGCTGTACCGTCAGCTGTCGCGTGCGAAGGAGGTCCGTGAGTGGCAGGGCAATGGCCGCGAAGCAGGGTATGAATTGCCGGTAGAAGTTCGCAAAGCCCAAAAAGCTTTGCAACTGACGCTGTGTCCGCGGGGCCTGCCACTGCAGGATGGCCTCCACCTTCTTCGGATCCATCTCCACCCCCCCTGCGGAGATCCTATACCCCAAATAATCGAGCTGTGTTCTGTGGAACTCACATTTGGACAGCTTGACGAAAAGCCGTGCTTCCCGCAACTTAGTCAGCACCCGCCTAACCAAAGCAACATGCTCCTCCAACGTTTCCGTGTATATCAGAATGTCGTCCAGGTAGACCAGGACCCCGCGGTACAAAAATTCATGCAGGACTTGTTGATCAGCTGCATGAACAGGGGCTCCCTGTAACCCGAAAGGCATCACCCGAAACTGGAAACTCCCTAGGGGACAGTTGAACGCCGTTTTCCACTCGTCCCCAGCCTTAATCCGGATCCGGTAGTAGGCTTCTCTGAGGTCCAGTTTGGGAAAAGGTGTTCGACACACACTGTATTCACTCCGCGATAATCCACACACAGCCTAAGCCCACCGTCTTTCTCGCGGAATAAGACGGGCGCCGCCATCTTGGACCGCGCCAGCTGTATGAACCCCCTTTCCAGGTTCTTATCAATATACCGCCGGAGTTCCTGCATTTCTTTTGGCGACATAGCATACATCCGTGGCTTCGGAAGTTTAGCACCAGGTTCCAGTTCGATGGTGCAATCCGTGGAGCGGTGGGGTGGCAGCGTGTCGCACTCTCGTTCGTCGAACACATCCAGTAGGTCGGAGTAGTCCCGAGGCACCTGGGCCTCCTGCTCCAACCCGCCCCCGCAGGCTTTCTCTTGTTCCCCCATATGAGTTGGACCCAGGAACGTGTGTTCCGGAGGGGGCTGTGGCCCCAACCCCAACCGGAGATGGCGGCAACCCCCCTCCCACCAGATCGTGGGGCCCCACCGGTCCAACCACGTGAGCCCTAGAATGACCACCTCTGTCATGGAAGGTACCACTATAAACCGCAGAGTCTCCCAATGATCGCCCATCTCCAACCGGACAGGCTCAGTGATGTGAGTGATGGGCGCCCCCCCCAAGAGAGACCCATCCACCTGTTGGAAGCGTAGGGGAGTGGCCAGCCGCCTTATCATGACCCCTAACCCAGCCACCACTGCCTGGCTCATAAGGCACCGAGTGCTGCCCGAATCGACCAGGGCCTTGTACGCTTTCTTTTGACCCGTACGGGGACTGACTAGTACCACAGGGAACACAAAGGGACAAACCGGAGCACTCACCATTGGGTCCTCGTCTAGTTCATGTTCCTCCAGACTCTCGTACTGCGCGGGCTGTTTGGCTGCTGGCGTCTCCACCCGCACGGGGGCTGTTGGCCTGGAGATGTCCCCGCCTAGTTGGTGAGCAGCTCGTGTCCGCTCCGCAGACCTCCGTGTTCCGGTCCCTCGTGCTGAGGAGACAGAAGGAGCTGCCCGGGCAGGAGGCAGTGGGAAATCGGCTGCCCGATGTCCCGGTTGATCACACCTGAAACACCGCAGGACAGCCCGTGCTGGCTGGGAGGGAGGTCGCGCAGACGACTCCACAGGCCGCTCGTCTGCTTTCGCCATCTCGGTAGGCTACCAGGAAAAGGTTCGGGCCGTCCCCGAACGTCCTGCAACCCCACATCCAGCTCCATGGCCACACGGTACCACTCTTGCAGCCGCGCCGGGATGCCGCGTACCACACAAGCCCGACGGAGGGCCCCGTCCAACCCGGCTTTGAAATGGTGAACGAGGAGGCGCTCTGGCCATGAGCGCAATTTCCAGGCCACCTTACGGAACTCCCGCACATACTCTACCGCTGGTCTGCCTCGCTGTCGTAGAGAGAGGATGTTGGCTTCGGCCCGCTGCACCCGGGAGATGTCTTCGAAACGGGCCCGTAATGCTTCCAGGAACAGGCCAACATCCCCAAGCTCCCGAGCGTGGTCGCTATATAAATCGGCCGCCCAGGCCGCTGCCTCTCCTTGCAGGCAAGCCGTCACTGCCACCACCATAGCCCGCTGGGACACGTAAGCCTGGGCATACTGGTCCATGTGGCCTATCACCTGGCCTAGAAACATCGCCAGGCGGTCGGGGTGGCCGTCATAGAAAACTGATAAAGGCGGTGGACCCCACACCACACCGGGCCTCCATGAGCCCACCTGCGGCCCCAGAACTGGAGAGGCTCCAACTAACCGTGTTGTCGGTTGGCCGGGTCTATCGTCTGTTCCCGACCACACCCCCGCAGCACCTCGGCCGAGGCCTGCAGGGGCCGAGCCCTCACGGGGCACGCCAAGTCCGGGCTGGTTCTGGAATGGTGGCCCGTCCAGAAGGGAACGGGACGACCCAGCCCGTCCTGCTGGAGCCCCAGCAGGGGACCATTGGCCTGGATCCTGGCCACCAGCCTCCCCGAACCTGGTCCGCAAAATGTCCATAGTCCGACTGCCTGGGGTGGTGGAATATCTCCACTCTTCACCATCATCCTCCATTAGGCAACGCTCCCTCCAAACTGACGAGGGGCCCCTCAGCCGGGGTTCGTGGCCCTCCTCAAAACCCCTGTGACCCAGGTCAGAACCCAGCCACCATCCTCTGCCGTGACCTTGGCTTCCTGCCTCCCTCGGCTCCACTGCGCGGTCCTCAGGCAACGACGGTCGCTGTTTAGGCCGAACCGTCGGAAGCGCAACCTCTCCCACGTCCACCGTCCCGGAGGATGCTGCAACAGCCCCGATCTCCTCCTCTGGAACAACCGCTGGGGCGGCCCCTTGTAATCCCTTCACCATGACAACTCACCCGCTTGTCGCACGGAGGGCAAGATAAGAGGTGAAACGCTGGCTTTCTCTCAGGCCTCGTCCGGAGAGCAGGAAAATCAAGCAGCCGGGACGAGTGCCGAGTTCTCAGGAACAGTTTATTGTCAAGAAGCAAACAAACTCCAAAGGAAACAAAGCCAGCGTTGGCTGCTACCCGCAGCCAATGCTGTTAAATACATGTTGCATGTACACGCCCACGGCCCACCCGACCGCACCCACATCCGCCCATCCCCTATTTAACAAACGTCCCTCCCAGAAACCTCCTTTCGTGTCCTGCCACGGCACCCGGCACCCTCCACCCCCAGGTAAGTTTCCCCACACCCCTCTACTCCCCCACCACCAGGATCCACCCACGCACCCCTCCCCAGACCCGGCACCTCCTGGCCCAGCTCCTCGGGCATTGCCCCACCCCGCCACAGGTCCCTGCTTCGCGCCGCCGCCGATACTCCAGCCGTGCTGGCCCGGGCACAGGCCGCAACCCTTTGCCTCGCACCCAACAGCTGACGAGGTCCAGGCCAAAGATCCGGGTCTGCCAGTGCCCCGGCAGCCAGTCCCACGGCTGGCACGGGCCCAGGGCTCCATGAGTCCGTCGCCGTCGCCAGGAAGAAACGACCAGGCTGTTGGGCGTGTGCACGGGCTGCCGAGGCCCTCGCCGACCCGGCGTGCGCACGCGCGCAGCTCCCACCTGCATCCCATTGCTGCCGCTGCTGCCGTCCTGGTGCAGGAGCAGCCCGTCTCTGGCCGAGAACGTTGGAGCGAGGTGCGGCACGGGTAGAGGCGTGGGCGCGAAGACGTGGTGCCGGTGAGTGTCGAGCCTGCGGGGCGCGACAACCCCGAATTGGAGGTGCTTGACTTTAAAAGCCCCCTTGTGCATTACAATGGTTTGTGCAGTGGCTGTGGCCTCGTCCAAATCTAACTTCGCAAAAAGCCTGTGCCAAATCTAACTTCGCAAAAACCATACCCCCTTGCAGTGATGCCAAGATGTGGCTAATGACTGGCACCGGGTACGCATGCTGCTTAAGTGCCTTATTTACAGTGCACTTGTAATCACAGCGCAAATCCTGACCTCCCTGTTGGCCTTAAGTGGTGTGACAATTGGGGTTTCCCATTCACCCCCATCTACAGGCTGTAGTACCCCCTGTTCAACTAGCTTATCCAGCTCTGCATCAATCTTATGTTTAAGCGCAAATGGCATTCTGCAGGGTTTGATCCTGATAGGCATTATGGTAGGATCAAGTTTAAAGGCTATCGGAGGGCCCTTGTATGTTCCTAGGCTAGTGTCAAAAACATCCGCGAACTCCTCGCATACTGATGCCAAGTTTGCCACTCGTGTCCAATGGATTCCGGTGACCTGGATGCCCAGAGCATCAAACCAATCAAGCCCTATCAAGCTCGTTCGCTGGCCCTCCACCACAATAACATCCAGGGTGCCGGAAAACCCCTTGAACTTGACGGCCAATTTGGCCTCGCCTTTGACGGCAACTCAAGAGTTTTGAAAGTCAGTCAGGATGATGTCGGATGGCCTAAGCTTGGCCCACCTCTTGCTGAGGTTGCAGATGAAATGGAAGGTTTTGAGGGAAATGATGGACATGGCTGAACCGGTGTCCAGTTCCATCCTGCAAGGGATGCCTTGCAGCTCAACTTGAAGTCGCAATTTGGGCTTAAGAGGGCGGTGAGTTCCTGTGCGGCAAACGCTCCAACGGCTGGAGCAAAACCCTACACTAAGCTGCCCCGGGGCCCTGGTACCTCTCCTGATCGGAATGTCCAATTGGCGGTCCTTCTGTTGACCTCTACAGACTGAAGCTATGTGGCCGGTCTTCCCGCAGGCCTGACACGTGGCTGTCTGGAACCTGCAGTCCATGCGTTGGTGGCAGCCGCCACAACCCAGACACCGAGGGAAGGGAAATGCCTTGTAAGTAGTCCTTTGTTCTTTCTTATTGTGCCATTGAAGCTTGTCCACTTTGTGGTTGCAGTCGATGTCTTTTGGGAGTTCGGCATCCTCGTGGTGGATGGCCTCCTCATGCTGAGTGCTTTTGGCAGGCCGCATGGCTTTCACTGATAACTTGGGCTGGAAATGGTCACTGAGCCGTTTCTTCACGTTCTTCACGTTCTTCACGTTCTTCACGTTCTTCACGTTCGCGTATGTTACGGACTCTAGCTGCACCAGTGCGACCAAGTTCTCCGCGATATTGAAGGTTGCAGGCCTGCAGACACACAGGACTGTTGCGGCCTTCAGGCCATCTTCAGCAACTTGGTTGGCGCAGAGGTAGTTTTCAACCCTTGAGATGTATGACGCCCATCTCTCAGGGTGAGTGACATCAAATTCCTCAAGCTTTCCGACTTTCGCCATCTCAGGAAGTCTTCACGGCTTGGGCTTCTCTTCTTCCTTGTCCTGCTTCTACGTGAGCCCTGGGACATTAACGTTGCGTGCTAGGCTAACCGAGGGGGGGGGAAATGCGTTCCCTGCCAGGTGCTTGGCTGGCCTCACCCCCTAGTGACTTTCAGCTCTTCTGAAGAAGCAGGATCCCACCTTCATTGCCAGTGTTGTGTACTGGGTTCTTTGCAAGCAGGAGACGAGGTGAGAGAGTTCAGGCAGGAACATGTTTTATTGAATAACAGGAACTGAACTAGTAACCAAGGCTTCTACGCAGCTATTTATACTGCTGGCCACTAGGTGGCGGCCAATAGGTTTGAAGGAGCCTATCGCCACCCTAGAGGAAACCAATGGTCATCCTGGAGACTGCCTGTCTGAGGAGCCAGCAACCGTTACACAGACTCCCTGATTAAGCAATCTCAACAGCATTCAAAGACACGTGGTACAGTTCAAGTAAACAGACAAAATACATTACAGGCTGATTCCTTCCTTCCTAGGCTTTTAGTTGTGTCAGCCCTGCCCCAGCTGGCTCTATAGGAAAGAAAAACGCTTGACTCCATCTGAAGGTTACAAGGATCTTTTACTAGAGACAACTGGATGCAGCAAAAGCAAGGCCATATCTGAAGAAAGCCCATGCAAATTGCTACATTGTTCCAAACCTTTAGCCCTCCCCCTTTTGACCAGTTCATCAGTGACCAATAGGCTGGTATCCAGATGTTTTGAGAATAAGACACTTCGAGAAGCAGTTAACATTCCATTCCCAGGTCCTGGGCGCAAAAAAGTCCTTGTTATGACCTGTGGCGGGGCACATAAGCAACACTGGTGATGTTCTGTACCAGCCTGCTACCGGCCCTGCAGAAAAGGCAGGGACAACCCTTTTTACAAGAAGGCAAGAGGCTGGAACTAAGCCTGCCAAATTTATTAACATAAAAACATAAACAGAGCAAACAGAGCAAAGAGAGCAAACACGAACCATGAAATGCTAAAACACGGCGGGGGCGTTGGTCAGGCCAAACGGCATCACCGTGTACTCAAAGTGTCTGTAACGAGTACCAAATGCCATCTTCCACTCATCACCCGGCCGAACCCTGACAAGGTTGTAAGCTCCACGCAGGTCCAGTTTCGTGAAGATCTTAGCCTCCCGGAGTCGGTCCAAGAGTTCGGGGATGAGGGGCAGCGGGTAACGATTGCGCACCGTGATGGCGTTGAGTTTCCTATAATCGCAGCAAAGCCGCAATTCGCCCGACTTCTTTTTGACGAAGAGCACGGGTGCAGACACTGGCGAGGACGAGGGCCGGATGAAACCGCGAGCCAAATTCTTCTCCAGAAAGACCCGCAATGCAGCCAACTCGGGGTCCGACATGGAGTACAAACACCCCACTGGGAGAGGTGCATCAGGGACTAAATCAATGGGGCAGTCATAGGGCCTGTACGGGGGTAATTGATCCGCCTCTGTCTCACTGAACACATCAGCAAAGTCAGACAGTTCGGGAGGCAAGGAAAACCCTGGGGAACCCTCCACTTGACCGGCACAGATATGGCAGGTGTGGTCCACGGACTGCAAGCTTGGGAAGGTGACCAGGTTCTGTGACCAATAGATCTGTGGGTCATGCGCCCGGAGCCACGCCAGTCCCAAGATCACGGGGAAATGCAGATCTGAGATGATATACAACTGGATGGCCTCCACATGGGAACTGATGGACATACATAATGGTTGCGTGGCGGACTTAATTGGCCCAGACAGGAGCACTCGACCATCGATAGTCTCCACTAAAATGGGCGGTTCCACTGGGCACTGGGGAACAGCCCATTTGGCCACAAATGCTGAGTCCATAAAATTTGTGGTGGTTCCAGAGTCAATTAAGGCATGGACTGGAATCCCCTTTGGTTTGCCAGAAAGGATCAGACGTGCCTCCAATATCAGATGCCGTGGAGGTCCACAGGCAGCATCGGAAAGACGTCGCTCAGTGTTGTGGGACGCCCAACCTAACACACTGTCTAGATCGGGCTCGGGGCATTTCCTGGCGGCACCCAGCTCCATTGGCTCCTCCCTTTGAACTGGGGTCTCACACACAACAGGGGCTGCGGGGGTTTTCTGGGTGGCACAGCAACCCCTTCGCTGCTGCAACCGAGCGTCGATCTGCAGGCAGAGATGGATCAGCCCATTGAGGTCTGAGGGAATATCCACACGGGCCAGCTCATCCAACATCTCCTCCGACAATCCATCCTGGAAGGCATTCACAAGCACAGCCTCATTCCAGGCGGAATCCTGTCTAAGCAGCTGAAAATCGCTAATATAACCCTCTAGGGGGCCTTGACCATGCCTCAGAGCTTTCAAGCGTCGAGTAGCGGTCTGCGTCTTTATAGGGTCCTCATACATTACACGCATATGATCACAAAACCCCACAAAGTTTTCCAACAATGGACTAGGTTGAGCCAACAGAGGTGTGCCCCAACGAGCTGCATCACCAGAAAGAAGGCTTAACACAAACCCCACCTTATCCCGGTCAGTGGGGAAATCAGCTGCTCTCACACTGATAAAGAGCTGGCATTGTCCCAGGAAAGCAGGAAACAGTTCTGGATTGCCAGTAAATTTATCCGGCATTGCAACTTGGCACTTTCTCCTGGGTGGTGGTGATGGTGGGGGTGCAGCATGGACCTGAGCTTGCAATTGAGCCACCTGAGCTGCCAACAAAGCGACTTGTTGGGTGCGCTGGGCATTCTCAGCACGTAGCTGCTCCATAATAATAATAAGGGGTGGGAGGCTGAAGGCAAACTGTTCTGTTCCAGGCTACTACCGGCCCTGCAGAAATGTCATGGACAACCCTTTTTCAAAAGTCAATAGGCTGGAAGTAAGCCCGCCAAATTTATTTACACAAAACAGATCCAAAACAGAGCAAACAGAGCAAAACAAATACAAACCATGACTAAATCAGAAGCTGTTCAAATGGTTGCCTTCAGCAACTAGCACCTCCCACACATTCCCCTTTTAAACAGTTTCAAGGCGTGGCTTCTCTTTGCCTCCTCCCGAGGTGCCCCATTGTGTTCCTTTGTTTACTCCTGCTTGTCTGCCTCCTGCTTCGGGCGTCCTTGAACAAGGCCAGCTGTGGGCCGTCTTCGTCCAAGCTGTCAGGCTCACACAGCTGGGTCTGAGGAGGAACCAGATGGGAGGGGCCTGGCTGAGAGCTCTGCGATGCCTCAGAACTGTCCTCTGCAGGCTCTCCAATCCCCTCCTCCTCCTCCTCCTCAGAATTGTCCGATTCAACTGCCGAACCCACAGGCTGACACTGAATCACAACAGCCTGGGAGGTGACAGGGGGCTGGCTCCAGGCAGTTGTCAATGCTTCTTTGATGGAGGGTGTCTTCCCCTCCGCCTTAAAAGACATGGTGGTGAGGCCCCTCCTCAAGAAGCCTGCTCTGGACCCAGCCTCGTTGAATAACTACTGTCCTGTCTCCAACCTTCGCTTTGTAGTGAAGGTTGTTGAGAATGTGGTGGTGCGTCAGCTCCCGCAATTCCTGGATGAAGCGGACTATCTGGACCCGTACCAGTCCGGTTTCAGACCCGGCTACAGCACGGAAACGGCATTGGTCGCACTGGTGGATGATCTCTGGTGGGCCCAGGACAGGGGCTGTTCCTCTGTCCTGGTCCTACTTTACCTCTCAGCGGCTTTTGATACCATCGACCATGGTATTCTGCTGCGACGGCTCGAGGGGTTGGGAGTGGGAGGCACTGTTTTACGGTGGTTCTCCTGCTACCTCTCGGGCTGCTCGCAGTTTGTATTGGCAGGGGGACAGAGATCTACCCCAAGGCCCCTCACTTGTGGGGTGCCTCAGGGGTCGGTTCTCTCCCCCCTCCTGTTTAACATCTATATGAAGCCACTGGGTGAGATCATCCGTGGCTTTGGGGTGAGGTATCACCAATATGCGGATGATACCCAGTTGTTCATCTCCACCCCGAGCCAACCCAGTGATGCACTTGACGTGATGTCCCGGTGCCTGGAGGCGGTGCGGGTCTGGATGGGAAGGAACAGGCTCAGGCTGAACCCCTCCAAGACCGAGTGGCTGTGGATACCAGCATCTCGTATTGTCCAACAAGTTCCATCTCTTTTGATGGGGGGGAGATATTGCCCCCCTCAGAAAGGGCTCACAACTTGGGTGTCCTCCTGGATTCATGGCTTAATTTGGAGGATCATCTAACGGCCGTGACCAGGGGGGCCTTCACACAGGTTCGCCTAGTGAGATGCCCTATGCACGGTTACCCACACCCTCGTCACTTCTCGCCTGGGTTACTGTAATGCTCTTTACATGGGGCCGCCCTTGAAGAGCACCCGGAGGCTTCAACTGGTGCAAAATGCGGCCGTGCGGGTGCTTATGGGAGTATCTCAGTACTCCCATGTTACATCACTCCTGCGCGAGCTCCATTGGCTTCCGGTTACCCTCCGAGTGTGATTCAAGTTGCTGGTAATAAACTTTAAAACCCTACATGGCTTAGGCCCGGGGTACTTGCGAGACCACCTGCTGCCATTGTCAACCTCCCATCGCCCAGTTCGCTCCCACAGAGTCAGCCTCCTCAGGGTGCTGTTGGCCAGGCAATGCCGGCTGGCGACCCCCAGCGGAAGAGCCTTCTCTGTGGGCGTGCCAACCCTCTGGAATGAACTACCCCCGGAGCTGCAGGCAGCCCCCGACCTTTGGTCCTTCCGCCGTGACCTGAAGACCTGGATGTTCCAACAAGCGGGCCTGGACTGACTACGTTTTTTAATTAGGCTTTTACTGGGTTAAATTGTCTTGTATTTATTGCATCTATTGTTTAATTCTTTTTAAAAAATTTTACTTTATGTTTTTTAATTTTTATGGTTGTGAGCCACCCTGAGTCCTCAGGGAGAAGGGCGGCATATAAATTTAATAAAATCAAATCGATCAAATCAAATCATCCGGAACCTGCAGTTCACGCAAGCATGGTTGCTGCCACAACCCATGCATCTAAGTTTAAGTTAAGTTTAAGTTTATTAAATTTTTATACCGCCCTTCTCCCGAAGGACTCAGGGCGGTGAACAGGGCATAAATAAAAATACACAAGTACAAAAGTTAAAAAAGAATTAAATTATTGCCCAAAGTAAAACAGTAAAAATATACAAATATTAAAACCCTAAGTTAACTCCCCATCAGGCCAGGCCAGCTTGTTCGAATAAATGGGTCTTTAACCCACGCCGGAAGGAGCGGAGATCCGGTGCCATCCGGAGCTCAACCGGCAGTTGATTCCACAAAGCCGGGGCGCCCACAGAGAAGGCCCTCCCCCTGGGGGGCCACCAGCCGGCATTCTCTGACCGGAGGCACCCTGAGGAGGCCCTCTCTGTGGGAACGCACAGGGCGGAGGGGAGTCGACGCCGGCAGCAGGTGGTCCCCGAGGTATTCCGGACCCATGCCATGTAAGGACTTAAAAACCATCACCAAGACCTTGAACCTCACCCGGAAGACAACTGGTAACCAATGCAGCTCGGGGAGCAAAGGTGTAACATGGGAGTACCGGGAAACTCCCAAGACAACTCTCGCGGCCGCATTCTGTACCAGTTGGAGCCTCCGAGTGGTCTTCAAGGGAAGCCCCATGTAGAGAGCATTGCAATAGTCAAGACGAGAGGTCACGAGCGCATGAGTGACCGTACACAGGGCATCCCGGTCTAGATAGGGCCGCAACTGATGCACCAGGCGAACCTGAGCGAAAGCCCCCCTAGTCACGGCTACTATGTGGTCTTCTAAGGCAAGCCATGAATCTAGGAGGACTCCCAAGTTGCGAGCCCTATCCACGGGGGGTAAAGACTCACCCCCCATAGAAAGCGATGGAACATTATGAATGTCCCGGGATGCCAGAATGTACAGCCACTCAGTCTTGTCAGGGTTGAGTTGAAGTCTGTTCCTCTCCATCCAGACCCGAACCGCCTCCAGGCAACGGGACATCACAGCGAGGGCATCACTGGGGTGGTTTGGGGTCGAAATGAAAAGTTGGGTATCATCGGCATATTGATGATACCCAACTCCAAAACCACGAATGATCTCACCCAGCGGTTTCATGTAGATGTTGAACAGGAGAGGCGAGAGAACCGACCTCTGAGGGACTCCACAAACGAGAGACCTAGGGGCCGATCTCTGCCCCCCTGCCAACACTGACTGCGAACGTCCCAGGAGATAGGAGGAGAACCACCGAAGAACCGTGCTTCCCATTCCCAATCCCCTGAGACGCCGCAGCAAGATACCATGGTCGATGGTATTGAAAGCCGCCGAGAGGTCTAATAGGACTAGGACAGAGGAATGTCCCCTATCCCGGGCCCTCCAGAGATCATTCACCAGAACGACCAATGCCGTCTCCGTGCTGTACCCGGGCCTGAAACCCGATTGGTACGGGTCCAAATAATCCGCTTCATCCAGGACCAGATGTCGCGCCCCGTGGGCGCGACACTCACCAGCGCCGGTTGCTCCTCCTCCTGCACGGCCCGGGAGAGCGCCTGGCGGCCTGGAACGACGACGGCCTCCTCCTTCTGCCGCCCATCAGCTGCGACGGCGGCCGAGCCGGTTGAGGCCGCCCGACAGCTGCACGACGCCCGGGCCGGTGGAAGCCCTGAGACACTCACCAGCGCCGGTTGCTCCTCCTCCTGCACGGCCCGGGAGAGCGCCTGGCGGCCTGGAACGACGGCGGCATCCTCCTTCTGCCGCCCAGTTGCACGACGTCCGGGCCGGGCCGATTGAAGCCCTGGGAGTGCGCACGCGCTACGTGCACCCCGGCCCCGCCCTGCCAGCTACGGTGGCCTCACAGGACCATGAGGCCAACCCAAAAGAACGCTCGGCCTTTGCGGCGATGGCGGGCGGGGCCTTCGGCAGCGGAGCCCGTCTGCGAGAAGAAAAGACTGGGGGCTTGCCTGTACTGCAAGGGGAGGCCGGGCGGCAGGGCAGCGGTGGGTCCGTGACAGGAGGGAAGGTGCCGGGTACAGGGACGGGGGTGGGGGTGGTGGTTAGCGGCAATGGGGAGAGCGTTCGCGGGGAGATTCACCTGGGAGGGAGTGGGTGCCGGGTGACAAAGGGAGGTGTTTGGGAGAAACGGGAATTAAGTAGGGAGCGGGCGGAAGTGGGTGCGGTTGGGTGGGGCGTGGGTGTATACATGAAATGTGTATTTAAAGGCGTTGGATGCGGGTAGCAGCCAATGCTGGCTTTGTTCCGTTTGAAGATCGTTTGCTTTGCTTATTAAACCACTTTGGAAACTCAGCTTACGTCTCGGTTGCTTGAATTTCCTGCTCTCCGGACGAGGTTTGAGAGAAAGCCAGCATTCACCTCACCCTTTCATTTTT
Organism: Vipera ursinii; assembly: GCF_947247035.1. Taxonomy (NCBI): domain Eukaryota; kingdom Metazoa; phylum Chordata; class Lepidosauria; order Squamata; family Viperidae; genus Vipera; species Vipera ursinii. Next base: position 44,885,603 of record NC_139522.1, read on the forward strand.
TCCTTCCGAGCGACAAGTGGGTGAGTTGTATGGCGGAGGGATCGCAGGGGCCCGCCTCGGTGGCTGCTTCGGAGAAGGAGGTCGGGCCTGAGATGGGGGCCGGGGCTGGTGTAGCCTCCCCCAGGACAATGGATGTAGGAGAGGTTGTGCTTCCGGCGGTTCGGCCTAGGCAGCGGCCATCGTTGCTCGAGGATCACTCAGTGGAGCCAAGGGAGGCAGGGGCCCAGGGCCACGGCAGAGGGAGGAGGCCGGATCTTGCCCTGGGCCAAAGAGGATATGAGGGGGCTCATGAACCTCGGTTGAGGGGTCCTTCTTCAGTATGGAGGGAGCGCTGCCTTGTGGAGGACGAGGGGGAGGAGTGGAGCTATTCCACCACCCCTGGTAACCAGACCATGGATATTCTGCGAACCAGGTTTGGGGAGGCTGGTGGCCAGGGACCGGGCCAATGGTCCCCTGCCGGGACTCCACCTTTGGATGCGCCATCCCACCTGACCCAACCTGGTCTGGGCATGCCCCGTGAGGGCTCTGCTCCTGTAGGCCTCGGGCGAGGTGCTGCAGGGATGTGGTCAGGGACGGACGACAGGCCCGGGCAGTCGACAACACGGCTAGTTGGAGCTCCTCCTGTGCTGGGCCCGCAAGTGGCTTCGTGGGGACCTGGAATGGTATGGGGACCTCCACCTCTGTCAGTTACTTATGATGGCCACCCTGACCGCCTGGCCATGTTCCTGGGCCAGGTGATAGGACATATGGACCAATATGCCCAGGCTTACGTGTCCCAGCGGGCTATGGTGGTGGCAGTAACAGCTTGCCTGCAAGGGGAGGCAGCGGCTTGGGCAGCCGATTTATACACCGACCACGCTCGGGAGCTCGGGGATGTTGGCCTGTTTTTGGAGTCGTTACGGGCCCGTTTTGAGGACATTTCCCGGGTACAGCGGGCTGAAGCCGACATCCTTTCTCTGCGGCAGCGAGGTCGATCGGCGCTGGAGTACGTAAGGGAGTTCCGTAAGGTGGCCGGGAAGTTGCGTTCGTGGCCGGAGCGTCTTCTTGTCCACCATTTTAGGGCTGGCCTGTACGGGGCTCTCCGTCGAGCTTGTGTGGTCCGCGGCGTTCCAGCACGACTGCAGGAGTGGTACCGTGTGGCCGTGGAGCTGGATGTGGGTTTGCAGGACGTGCGAGGCCGGTTTGAACCTCCTTCCGGAAGCCGACGGCCGGCCGAGAAGACGAAAGTGGCAGAGCCACCCGTAGCAATGTCCACACGACCTTCCTCCCAGCCAGCACGGGCTGCTCTGAGGTGTTTCAGATGTGACCAGCCAGGACACCGAGCAGTCGATTGTCCTCTGCCTCCTGCCCGGCCAGCCCCTGTTTCCCCAGCACGGGGGACCGGGACTCGGAGATCCACAGAGCGGACACGGGCCGCTCACCAACTGGGCGGAGATGTCTCCAGGCCAGCTGCTCCTGTTCGGGTGGAGACGCCGTTAGATACCCAGCCTCCTCCGTACGAGAGTGCAGAAGAACAGGATCTAGACGAAGATCCGATGGTAAGTGCTCCGGTTTGTCCCTTTGTATTCCCTGTGGTGTTGGTCAGTCCCCGCACCGGACAGAGGACGGCATATAAAGCCCTCGTAGACTCAGGTAGCACACGGTGCCTAATGAGCCAGGCGGTGGTGGCAAGGCTGGGGGTTACGGTGAAGCGATTAACTAGCCCACTACGCTTTCAGCAGGTGGACGGGTCTCTTTTGGGCGGGGCACCTGTCACTCACGTCACCGAACCGATCCGATTGGAGATGAGCGATCACTGGGAGACTTTACGGTTTATAGTGGTGCCTTCTATGACCGAGGCGGTTATTTTGGGGCTCACATGGTTGGATCGGTGGGGTCCTACGATCTGGTGGGAGGGGGGTAGCCGCCATCTCCGGTTGGGGTTGGGCCCACAACCCCCGCGAGAGCACGCATTTTTGGGGCCACTACGCACGGGGGAACGGGAGAGGGTCTGTGCGGGTGAGTTAGCGCAAGAGGCTCAAATACCCCGTGAATATTCCGACCTGTTGGACGTCTTCAATGAACGGGAGTGCGACACGCTACCACCTCATCGCTCCACGGACTGCGCCATTGAGCTGGAAAAGGGTGCTAGGTTACCAAAACCCCGGATGTACGCCATGTCCCCAAAAGAAATGCAGGAACTCCGGCGGTACATCGACAAGAACCTGTAGCGGGGATTCATCCAGCCTGCACGGTCCAGGATGGCGGCGCCCGTGCTGTTTCGTGAGAAAAAGGATGGTGGGCTTAGACTATGCGTGGACTATCGTGGTGTGAACGCGGTGTGCGTTGAGCACCTTTACCCGCTCCCACTAATGAAGGACCTGTTAGCCCATCTGGCTAAAGGACGGGTTTTTACCAAACTGGACCTCAGGGAGGCCTACTATCGTGTTCGAATCAAAGCAGGGGACGAATGGAAGACGGCATTCAACTGTCCTCTGGGTAGTTTCCAGTTTAGGGTGATGCCGTTTGGGCTACAGGGTGCTCCCGCCGTCTTCATGCAATTGATCAACCAGGTCTTGCATGAGTTCCTATATCGTGGGGTCTTGGTTTACCTGGATGATATCTTGATTTACACCGAGACGATGGAGGAGCATGTCGCCTTGGTCAGGCAGGTATTGAAGAAATTGCGGGACGCACGGCTCTTTGTGAAACTGTCCAAGTGTGAGTTCCATCGGCAGCGACTTGATTATTTGGGGTACAGAATCTCTGCAGGTGGGGTAGAAATGGACCCAAAAAAGGTGGAGGCCATCCAGCAGTGGCAGGCTCCGCGGACACGGCGGCAGGTACAAGCGTTTCTGGGCTTCGCGAACTTTTATCGCCAATTCATACCCAGTTTTGCGACCATAGCCCTGCCACTTACGGACCTTCTTCGCACATGACAACTAACCGTACGACCACGTCCTGGGTTACGGGTGGGGTGGACTGCAGAGTGCCAACGAGCTTTTGATACGTTAAAAGCTCTTTTTGCTAAAGAACCAATCTTACGACACCCAAACCCTGCCCTGCCTTTCGTGGTCCAAGCCGACGCAAGTGACGTTGCCCTCGGAGCCGTCCTTCTCCAACGGAACAACGACGGGGTGCTTCAACCATGCGCTTATGCGTCTAAAAAGCTGTCTCCTGCAGAACGTGCCTGGGCAATATGGGAGAAAGAGGCTTTTGCGGTACGCTGGGCATTGGAACTGTGGCGACATCATTTGGAGGGGGCTGTCCACCCGTTTGAGGTGTGGACGGACCATAAGAATCTGATGGCATTACAGACACCCCGACGGCTGTCCCCCAAGCATGTGCGGTGGGCACTGTACTTCCGTCGGTTCCGCTTCACATTGAAATATGTTCCGGGGGGGAAAAACTTCCTGGCAGACGCATTGTCACGTATGCCACAGTTTGAGGGGAAGAGGGAGGATGTTGTACAAGCGCTAGTGCCTACCAGAAGTCCAGATCAGGAGGGGGACACCGCTTTGGCAGCACAAGACGAGTTCTGTGAAGAGCTCCGGAAGGGCCTTCAGGGGGATACCTGGCTACAGGCCCACCCAGAACTCGTTGACATGCGTGATGGCTTGGCCTGGCATGGGACCCGACTTTACGTGCCAGCCCCTTTGAGGGGGCGTGTGCTGTATCGGTGCCACGACACCAAGCAAGCTGGACACTATGGGTTTCTGAAGACCCTGCATTTGGCACGTCGGCAATTTTGGTGGCCGCATATGGCAAAAACGGTGGAGGACTATGTACGGCAATGCCACATTTGTGCCACCACAAAACCTATGGTGGGAAAACCATTGGGTCTCCTACAGAGGGTGGCTGATCCTACTCGTCCATGGCAGGACATAGCCATGGACTTCATTGTTGAGTTACCCGACAGTAAGGGCCATAATGTTATTTGGACGGTGATAGACTTATTTTCAAAGCAGGCCCACTTTATTCCCTGTAAAGGGTTGCCCTCAGCACGTCGATTAGCTTGGCTCTTCGTAACCCACGTCTACCGTTTACATGGAGTGCCACGCCGTATCATTTCGGACAGAGGAGTTCAGTTTACGGCACGTTTCTGGAGGGAATTTGTTCAGTTCATCGGGTCGACTCAAGGACTCAGTACGGCGTACCACCCTAGCACCAATGGCGCAGCAGAACGGGCCAATGCTGCCGTTGAGCGGTATCTACGTTGCTACGTTTCGTACCAGCAAACCAACTGGGTGGATCTCTTAGCGTTTGCGGAAGTAGCGTATAACAATGCTGTACATAGCAGTACGGGGTTTTCCCCTTTCAAAGTGGTTATGGGTAATGATTTTGTCCCCATCCCCGAATGCAGCCTGGGGCACGAGGATCCCTGTCAGCCACGCGAATGGATGAGGCAGATTGAGGGGGTTTGGGGTGCAGTGAAAAAAGCGTTGGAGCAGGCTGCGATAACGAATAAGGAGCAGGCTGATAAGAAGCGAAAAGCGTTCGCAGTCCCAAAGGTGGGGGACCTGGTCTACTTGTCTACTAAGTATCTGCGTAGCCAGGTTCCCTGTAAAAAGCTAGGGCCCAAATACATCGGACCGTTCAGGGTGGTACAGGTAATTAACCCTGTAACAGTTCGACTACGACTGCCAAAGATCCTAGGCAAACTTCACCCAGTATTCCACAGTAGCCTTCTGAAACCTGCCACCTCAGGCGCAACAGCTGTGGGGGAGGGTGGGCCTGGGCCCACCCAGGGCGATCATTATGAAGTCCAGGAGATCCTTGACTCCAGAGCTCGTCGGGGGGGCGTCCAATACCTCATCAGGTGGAAGGGATATCCTGTGGAAGAGGCGACGTGGGTGGGGGAGGCAGATGTTCATGCTCCTCGGTTAGTGCGGGCGTTCCACCGGTTGCACCCTGGGAAGCCGAGGGGTGGACGGGGGGACACCGCGGACAAGGTGGACGTTTGCTTACCTCTTGTGTCTTCCCCTGCAGGAGGGGCCCTGGTAGGAGGGGCGGCATGTCGCGCCCCGTGGGCGCGACACTCACCAGCGCCGGTTGCTCCTCCTCCTGCACGGCCCGGGAGAGCGCCTGGCGGCCTGGAACGACGACGGCCTCCTCCTTCTGCCGCCCATCAGCTGCGACGGCGGCCGAGCCGGTTGAGGCCGCCCGACAGCTGCACGACGCCCGGGCCGGTGGAAGCCCTGAGACACTCACCAGCGCCGGTTGCTCCTCCTCCTGCACGGCCCGGGAGAGCGCCTGGCGGCCTGGAACGACGGCGGCATCCTCCTTCTGCCGCCCAGTTGCACGACGTCCGGGCCGGGCCGATTGAAGCCCTGAGAGTGCGCACGCGCTACGTGCACCCCGGCCCCGCCCTGCCAGCTACGGTGGCCTCACAGGACCATGAGGCCAACCCAAAAGAACGCTCGGCCTTTGCGGCGATGGCGGGCGGGGCCTTCGGCAGCGGAGCCCGTCTGCGAGAAGAAAAGACTGGGGGCTTGCCTGTACTGCAAGGGGAGGCCGGGCGGCAGGGCAGCGGTGGGTCCGTGACAGGAGGGAAGGTGCCGGGTACAGGGACGGGGGTGGGGGTGGTGGTTAGCGGCAATGGGGAGAGCGTTCGCGGGGAGATTCACCTGGGAGGGAGTGGGTGCCGGGTGACAAAGGGAGGTGTTTGGGAGAAACGGGAATTAAGTAGGGAGCGGGCGGAAGTGGGTGCGGTTGGGTGGGGCGTGGGTGTATACATGAAATGTGTATTTAAAGGCGTTGGATGCGGGTAGCAGCCAATGCTGGCTTTGTTCCGTTTGAAGATCGTTTGCTTTGCTTATTAAACCACTTTGGAAACTCAGCTTACGTCTCGGTTGCTTGAATTTCCTGCTCTCCGGACGAGGTTTGAGACCAGAGGGAGCTGATGCGCCACCACACTCTCAACAACCTTCGCAAGAAAGCGAAGGTTGGACACTGGGCGAAAGTTGTTCAACACAGCTGGGTCCAAGGCAGGCTTCTTGAGGAGAGGTCTCACCACCGCCTCCTTCAAGACGGTGGGGAAATTACCCTCACTCAAAGAAGCAGATATAACCGCCTGGAACCAGCCTCGTGTCCTCTCCCTAGCTGCATAAACCAGCCAAGAAGGGCACGGGTCCAATAAACATGTGGTGGAGCTCAACCTCCCCATAATCCTGTCCACTTCATCAGGGGTCACAGAATCAAACTCCTCCCAGATAACATTGACAAGACCGCCCGTGTCCTGATCGTCAGACTCTGCCCAGCTGGAGTCCAAACCGGTCCGAATCCGAGCAATTTTATCCGACAGATGTTGACCAAACTCCTCGGCGCGACCCTGCAAGGGATCCTCCCTCACCTCCTGATTAAGGAGGGAGCGAGTCACCCTAAACAGGGCGGCCGGGCGATTATCTGCGGACGCGATGAGGGCAGAGAAGTAATTACACCTTGCCGCCCTCATCGCTGCGAGATAAGACCTAATATAGGTTCTTAACCGCAACCAGTCGGATTCGGATCGGCTGGACCTCCAACAGCTCTCTAGGCCCCGTTTCCGACGCTTCATCTCCCGGAGCTCCGCAGAAAACCATGGAGCTCGTTGGGATCTGCACCGGGTCAGGGGCCGCAAGGTTACAACTCGGTCAAGTTCCTCAGTGGCTGCCCTTTCCTAGGGAAGAGAACTGCCTTATAATTGTTCTCTTATTGTTAATACCACTTTACAATGCCTTGGTAAGGCCACACTTAGAATACTGCATCCAGTTTTGGTCATCACGATGTAAAAAAGTTGTTGAGACTCTGGAAAGAGTACAGAGAAGAGCAACAAATATGATTAGGGGACTGGAGACTAAAACATATAAGGAATGGTTACTGGAATTGGGTATGTCTAGTTTAATGAAGAGAAGGACTAGGGGTGACATGATAGCAGTGTTCCAATATCTTAGAGGCTGCCACATAGAAGAGGGAATCAAACTAATCTCCAAAGCACCTGAAAGAAGGACAAGAAGCAACGGATGGAAACTAACCAAAGAGAGAAGCAACCTAGAACTAAGAAGAACAATTACAGAACAGTTAGAACAATTAATCAGTGGAACAACCTGCCTCCAGAAGGTGTTGTTGTTATTATTGTTGTTGTTGTTGATCATCGCACAGTCAGCCAGATGTTCAGACTGGATTTGGCATTTTTGTCTACCTGTTCAGTCCTTACCAAGGACCTGGGATAGGCAGATGTGTATGTTTGATGGTATTACAGATATCATCGTGGTATGGAAGCAATTCCTAGTAAGGCTGCCTTTTGCAATTGACTAATGGCGAATTTGTCAATGCCAATGGTGTTCAAGTGGTGCTCCAGTTGTTCTGGGATTGCACCCAAGGCACCTATTACTATTGGTACTACCTTTGCTTGCCTTTGCACAGTCTTTCTATTTCTATTTGTAGGTCTTTGTATTTTGTTATCTTCTCCAGTTCTTTCTCGACAGCTTATTTTCGGAGCTGATAGAGCTGCAGCCTAGTGTGGCCTCCGGAACACCGGAAGATTGTGAAATGGAGGAAGAAACGGCGTTGATGTGGAGTGGCAGGCAGGGAGGTGAGCTGGAGTGTTGCGGCTGCCCTGCGGCTGTTTCACGGCCGTTCCGACATGGCGACCCACGACCTGGAGTTGGAGAGCTGGTGGTGTTTGTTGCTGGCCGTCAGGCGGCACAGGCTATCTTCATGTCGCCCATGTTTTGTGGGGCCAGCTGGACTCGAGCTGATGAACTTCGCCAGCTGGTATTGGACCCGTTTGATATTAAACCTTTCTTGCTTTGGAGAAGGACTTTTGCAGCCGGAACATCTATTATTTTAATTTAATTTAATTTAATTTAATAACATTTATATACCGCCCTTCTCCCTGAGGACTCAGGGCGGTTCACAGGGCAGAATAAAATAATGAATACAAACATTAAAAAAGATTAAACAAATTGCCCTAATTAAAACAGTATAAATACAACACTAAAAACCCCCAGAAAAGTTAAAAAAACAAAAATAAAATAACCCCAACACTCCCCCTCAGGCTAGGCCGGCTTGTACAAACAGAAATGTCTTGAGATCGCGACGAAAGGAGCGAAGATCGGGCGCCATCCGGAGCTCAACCGGTAGCTGATTCCACAGCTCCGGAGCGCCCACAGAGAAGGATCTCCCCCTGGGGGCCACCAATCGACATTCTCTGATCGGTGGCACCCTGAGGAGGCCCTCTCTGTGGGAACGCACAGGGCGCAGGGAGCTTGATGCCGGCAGCAGATGTTCCCTGAGGTACTCCGGCCCCATGCCATGGAGTGCTTTAAATACCGTTACCAGTACCTTGAATCTCACCCGGAAGACAACTGGCAACCAATGCAGCTCACGGAGCAGAGGCGTAACGTGGGAGTATCGGGAGACTCCCAACACCACTCTCGCGGCTGCATTCTGTACCAGTTGGAGCTTCCGAGTAGTCCTCAAGGGCAGCCCCATGTAGAGAGCGTTGCAGTAGTCCAGACGAGAGGACACGAGCGCATGAGTGACCGTGCATAAATCGTCCCGGCTAAGATAGGGCCGCAACTGACGCACCAGGCGAACCTGTGCGAAGGCCCCCCTAGTCACGGCTCCTATATGGTCTTCCAAAGTGAGCCGTGAATCTAGGAGGACCCCCAAGTTGCGAGCCCTATCTACGGGGGGTAATAGTTCACCCCCCATAACTAGAGGTGGAATGTCCGAATAAACCCGGGACGAAGGTATGCAAAGCCACTCAGTCTTGTCGGGGTTGAGCTGGAGTCTGTTCCTCCCCATCCAGACCCGAACCGCCTCCAGGCAACGGGACATCACGTTGAGGGCATCACTGGGGTGGTTTGGGGTCGAAAAGAAAAGTTGGGTATCATCAGCGTACTGATGGTACCCAACTCCAAAGCCACGAATGATCTCACCCAGCGGCTTCATGTAGATGTTGAACAGGAGAGGCGAGAGGACCGACCCCTGAGGAACTCCACAAATGAGAGACCTCGCGGTCGACCTCTGCCCCCCTGCCAACACCGACTGCGAACGTCCCAAGAGATAGGAGGAGAACCACTGTAAAACTGTGCCTCCCACTCCCAATCCCCTGAGACGCCGCAGCAAGATACCATGGTCGATGGTATCGAAAGCCGCCGAGAGGTCTAATAGGACTAGGACAGAGGAATGCCCCCTGTCCCGAGCCCTCCAGAGATCATTCACCAGCGCGACCAATGCCGTCTCCGTGCTGTACCCGGGCCTGAAACCCGATTGGTACGGGTCTAGATAATCCGCTTCATCCAGGACCAAAGGGAGCTGATGCGCCACCACACTCTCAACAACCTTTGCAAGAAAGCGAAGGTTGGAGACAGGACGAAAGTTGTTCAATACAGCCGGGTCCAGGGCAGGCTTCTTGAGGAGAGGCCTCACCACCGCCTCCTTCAAGACGGCGGGGAAGATACCCTCACTCAAAGAGGCCGATATAACTGCCTGGAACCAGCTGCGTGTCCTCTCCCGGGCTGCATAAACCAGCCAGGAAGGGCACGGGTCCAGTAAACATGTGGTGGTGCTCAGCCTCCCCATGATCCTGTCCACTTCCTCCGGAGTTACAGAATCAAACTCCTCCCAGATGATATCGACAAGACCACCCGTGTCCTGATCGTCAGACTCTGCCCAGTCAGAGTCCAAACCGGTCCGAATCCGAGCGATTTTGTCCGACAGATGTTGGTTAAACTCCTCGGCACGTCCCTGCAAGGGATCCTCCCTCACCTCCTGATTTAGGAGGGAGCGAGTCACCCTAAACAGGGCGGCCGGGCGATTATCTGCGGACGCAATAAGGGTGGCGAAGTGGTTAGACCTCGCCTCCCTAATTGCAGCGAGATAAGACCTAATATAGGCTCTTAGTCGCAATCGGTCGGGTTCGGATCGGCTGGACCTCCAACCGCTCTCTAGGCCCCGTCTCCGACGCTTCATCTCCCGGAGCTCCGCAGAGAACCATGGAGCCCGACGGGATCTGCGCCGGGTCAGGGGCCGCAAGGGTACAACTCGGTCAAGGGCCCCAGTGGCCGTCCTTTCCCAGGCCTCCACTAGGGCCTCGGCCGAGCTGTGAGTGAGGGAGGCAGGTGGGGACCCCAGCGCCGCCTGGAACCTTTGGGGATCCATTAAGCGTCTGGGGCGGTACCATTTGAGTGGTTCCAAACCCCCACGGCGGGGGGTGGCAAAACGGAAGACCAGCCGCAGGAGATGATGATCGGTCCATGACAGGGGCATAATAATTGGAGAGCCCCCACCAAGATCATCTAACCACCGTCCAGACAAAAAAACAAGGTCAAGGGTGTGGCCTCCTTCATGAGTCGGTCCCGTAATTACTTGCGTCAGGTCCATGGCCGTCATGGAGGCCATGAACTCCCGAGCTAACTCAGATGATCCTCCCAGCGATGGTAGGTTAAAGTCCCCCAAAACTATAAGTTTCGGGAACTCAACCACCAGCCCCGAGAGGACATCAAGCAGCTCAGGCAGGGCTGCTGCTGCGTGACTAGGCGAAAGGTACACCAGCAGCAAGCCCAACTGCGCACCAGGGCCGCATCTCAAAAAGAGAGACTCACACCCGACTGTCTGGGGAACGGTGGCCTCCCGCGGACACAAGGTCTCCCTCACAACAACAGCCACTCCCCCACCCCTACCCTGAGCCCGAGGCCGGTGCAGCACCCGGAAACCTGGTGGGCAAAGATCAACCAGAGGAACACCGCCCTCTGGGCCCAACCAGGTCTCCGAGATGCAAGCCAGGTCAGCCTGCTCACCCTCGACCAAGTCTCGAACGAGAGGAGCCTTATTAACGACCGACCTGGCATTCAAATACACCAGCCGGAGCTCAGGAGGCTGCACATCCTCACTCCCGGGACCTCGGGGCGGAACCAGAGGGTCGGAGTGCCTCACCGCTTGTAAGCAGCGGAGAGGCCTTCCCTGAGACCGATACGGCCCTCTGTTCCTACACCTGCTGCCATTCCCTGTCGTCGTGGGAATAGGCAATCCCACGACTGGCCCTGGAGCCCCAGAAGCAGCCGACCCCCGCTCCTCCCCATCGCGATCAGCCTCAGCACTAGCCTGAACATCGGTAGATGGACTGCCCCCCTCGTCCAAACAACCAAGAAAAGAACCCTCCCTCCTCCCTAACCCCCAAAAAAATTTTGACAGAAAACAAATCAAAGACCTCCTATTAGGTCTACGTCGGAGGTCCGTAACCGTGCCCGGCCATCTCTCAGGATCCCAATAGATGGGACCATCCTCGAGATTATACTCGGCTGGAAAGGCGGGCCGCCTCCAACACTCCCCCTCAGGCTAGGCCGGCTTGTACAAACAGAACTTCTTGCAGGCTTTTTATGCCTTGGAAATTGCTTCTCAAACTCCTCTTTTCTCCCATGACCCCCATAGGACTCAGAAGGTCCCGGAGTTGAGTCACTGTGAGAGAGTGGCTCAGTTATACCATCTGCTATTCCCCTAGAGGTGAGAGATCTAGGGTTGTATGCCTTATCCGGGGTTTTTATCCTGTTCCGCTTCCGGATAGGTCTGGGCCCGCTGTGAGAGGGCGGTGGCCGACCTGCTCCGGAGGTCACCCAGGAGGTTGCCCAGCTCAAGTGGCAGAGGAGCTGGTGGACTGGATATTGCTGACCTTCTGTTTTAGATCCTCCTGATTGACTATGGGACTGCCTTGCTGGACTCATTTACACAATGGCTCGCCTATTTTACTCGAGCATTGACCTATTCGCTCTCAGGGGTGCCCCCCCTTCCTGGGTGTGACCCGCCTCTGTTTTTACCTCTCCTCTTGATGACGGGCCCAATTATTGGGACCCTGAGAGATGGCTGGGCAGGGACAGGAGCCTCTGTCATAAATTCAACAAGAGGCCCCTGGTTTGTTTTTTATCAAAATATTTTGTAGGGTTAGGGAGGGGGGAGGGATTACAGGTTTGGTCGAGGATTGGGGGGTATCCACCAACCGCTATTCAAGCCAGGCCTGGGATAGATCACGGTGGGATGGGGCAGGGGTTGGTTGCCTCCGGGGCCCCAGAGCGGGGTGTGGGATTATCTATTCCCACGACGTTAGGGAATGGCAGCAGGCATCCGAACAGAGGGTCGTATCAACACCCGGGAGTGTGTTGTGATTCAGGGTCAGCCTGTGGGTTCGGCAGTTGGGTCGGCCGACTCAGAGGAGGAGGAGGGGGGTGTTGAAGACCTTGCTGAGGGGGTTGAAGATCTTGCTGATGAGAGCCCTCAGCCAGGCGCCTCCCACTTGGTCACCACGGAGACCCAGCTGTGTGAGCCTGACAGCGTGGATGAAGATGACCCACAGCTGGCCCTGTTCAAGGACGCCCAACGCAGGAGGCAGTCAATTAGGACTAAACAGAAGAAGGCAATGGGGCTTCTCGGAAGGAGGCAGAGAGAAGCCACGCCCTGAACTCTATATAAGGGGAATGTGTGGGGAGGGCTGGTTTGCTGAAGGCAACCGCTTGGATAGTTCGTGTTTCTTAAAGCTCCTGTTTCTTGCTTCGTGTCTTGTTTGTTTTTGTAGCTATAAATTTGGCAGGCGTAATTCCAGCCTCTTGCCATTTGTAAAGGGGTTGTCCCTGCCTTTTCTGCAGGGCCGGTAGCAGGCTGGTACAGAACAGTTTGCCTTCAGCCTCCCACCACTTACTAATATTATGGAGCAGCTACGTGCTGAGAATGCCCAACTCACCCAGCAACTCACTTTGCTGGCAGCTCAGGTGACTCAACTGCAAGCTCAGGTTCATGCTGCACCCCCACCATCACCCCCACCCAGGAGAAAGTGCCAAGTTGCAATGCCGGATAAATTTACTGGCAATCCAGAACTGTTTCCTGCTTTCCTGGGACAATGCCAGCTCTTTATCAGCGTGAGAACAGCTGATTTCCCCACTGACCGGGATAAGGTGGGGTTTGTGTTAAGCCTTCTTTCGGGTGATGCAGCTCGTTGGGGCACGCCTCTGCTGGCTCAACCTAGCCCATTGTTGGACACCTTTGTGGGGTTTTGTGATCATATGTGTCTGATGTATGAGGACCCTATAAAGACGCAGACTGCTACTCGACGCCTGAAAGCTCTGAGGCAGGGTCAACGCCCCCTACAGGGCTATATCAGCGATTTCCGGCTGCTTAGCCAGGATTCCGCCTGGAATGAGGCTGCGCTTGTGGATGCCTTCCAGGATGGATTGTCGGAGGAGATGTTGGATGAGCTGGCCCGTGTGGATATTCCCTCAGACCTGAATGGGCTGATCCATCTCTGCCTGCGGATCGATGCTCGGTTGCAGCAGCGAAGGAGTCGCCATGCCACCCCACAGACCCCTGCAGCCCCTGTTGTGCGTGAGCCCCCAGTTCAAAGGGAGGAGCCAATGGAGCTGGGTGCTGCCAGGTCTCGTCTATCGGTGACTGAAATGAACAGACGACGATCGGGGGGGTTGTGTTTTTACTGTGGGGACCCTGGGCATTTGGCTGCTTTTTGCCCAAAGAAGCGACAGCGGGCATCAGTGACCAGGTCTGCCCCGAGAAAGTCCCCTACTTTTCTGTCGGGAAACGCCCCAAGCCCAATCTAGACGGTGTGATAGATCGGGCGTCCCACAACAACACTGAGCGACGTCTTTCCGATGCTGCCTGTGGACCTCCACGGCATCTGATATTGGAGGCACGTCTGATCCTTCCTGGCAAGACAGAGGGGATTCCAATCCATGCCTTAATTGACTCTGGGGCCACCACAAATTTTATGGACTCAGCATTTGTGGCCAAATGGGCTGTTCCCCAGTGCCCGGTGGATCCGCCCATGTTAGTGGAGATTATCGATGGTCGAGTGCTCCTGTCTGGGCCAATTACGGCCACCATGCAACCATTATGTATGGCCATCAGTTCCCATGTGGAGGCCATCCAGTTGTATATCATCTGAGATCTGCATTTCTCCGTGATCTTGGGACTGGCGTGGCTCCGGGCGCATGACCCACAGATCTATTGGTCACAGAACCTGGTCACCTTCCCAAGCTTGCAGTCCGTGGACCACACTCTGCCGAGCGGAACCTCCCCCATCAGGACCTCGTGATGGAGGTAGCACCCCCAAGTACGAGGTCGCCAGCATCAGGGATTCCCGTTGGCTGAAAGGTCGTTTCCAGTACCTGATTGAATGGAAAGGTTACGGACCACAGGACTTCACCTGGGAAGACGCGAGCCCCGTTCATGCCCCTGCGTTGGTGACCGCTTTTCATGAACAATTTCCATCCCGACCGCATCCGGATCGGCAGACCCGGGGGAAGGGCCCTGCGGTGCGGGATAGTGTTGTGATTCAGGGTCAGCCTGTGGGTTCGGCAGTTGGGTCGGACGACTCAGAGGAGGAGGAGGGGGGTGTTGAAGACCTTGCTGAGGGGGTTGAAGATCTTGCTGATGAGAGCCCTCAGCCAGGCCCCTCCCACTTGGTCACCACGGAGACCCAGCTGTGTGAGCCTGACAGCGTGGATGAAGATGACCCACAGCTGGCCCTGTTCAAGGACGCCCGATGCAGGAGGCAGTCAATTAGGAGTAAACAGAGGAAGGCAATGGGGCTTCTCGGAAGGAGGCAGAGAGAAGCCACGCCCTGAACTCTATATAAGGGGAATGTGTGGGGAGGGCTGGTTTGCTGAAGGCAACCGCTTGGATAGTTCATGTTTCTTAAAGCTCCTGTTTCTTGGTTTGTCTTGTTCCGTTTGTTTTTGTGGTAATAAATTTGGCAGGCTTGGTTCCAGCCTCTTGTCTTCTTGTAAAAGGGGTTGTCCCTGCCTTTTCTGCAGGGCCGGTAGAAGGCTGGTACAGAACAGTGTGCATCCCCGCTGTCTTCAAGCGGTGATGTGCTCCGACCCTCTGGTTTCATCCCGTGGTTCCGGGAACGAGGATGAGCTGCCACCTGAGCTCAGGCTGGTGTATTTTAATGCCAGGTCCATAGTCAATAAGGCTCCTCTCATCCGTGATCTGGTTGATGAGGAGCCTGCGGACCTGGCTTGCATTACGGAGACCTGGTTGGGCCCAGAGGGTGGTGTCCCTCTGGTTGATCTCTGCCCACCAGGTTTCCGGGTGCTTCATCGGCCTCAGGCTCAGGGTAGGGGCGGGGGTGTGGCGGTAGTTGTGAGGGAGACCTTATGTCCGCGGGAGGCCACCGTTGTCCAAATATCTGGGTGTGAGTCTCTCCTCCTGAGATGTGGCCCTAGGGCTCAGTTGGGCTTGCTGCTGGTGTACCTTTCACCTAGTCACGTAGCAGCAGCCCTGCCTGAGCTTCTCGACATCCTCTCAGGTTTGGTGATTGAGTTCCCCAAATTTATGATCTTGGGTGACTTCAATCTACCATCCCTGGGGGGATCATCTGAGTTAGCTCAGTAGTTCATGGCTTCCATGACGGCCATTGACCTGATGCAAGTAATTCAGGGCCTGACTCATGGGGGGGTGTCACACACTCGGATTTGGTTTCCTATCTGGACGGTGGTTAGATGATCTGGGGGGGTTTCCCCAATTGCTATGCCCCTGTCATGGACCGATCATCATCTCCTGCGGCTGGTCTTCCGCTTTGCCACTCCCCGCCGTGGGGTCGTTGAATCAACAAGATGGTTCCCCCCTAGGCGCTTAATGGACCCTGAGCGGTTCCAGGCGGTGCTTGGGTCCCCACCTGCCACCCTCACTCACAGTTCGGCTGAAGCCCTAGTGGAAGCCTGGGAAAAGGCAGCCACGGAGGCACTTGACCGAGTTCTACCCATGCAGCCCCTGACCCGGTGCAGATCCCAGTGGGCTCCATGGTTCTTCGCGGAGCTCCGGGAGATGAAGTGTCGGAGACGGGGCCTAGAGAGCTGTTGGAGATCCAGCCGGTCTGAATCTGACCGATTGCTACTAAGATCCTCTATGAGGTCTTATCTCACGGCGATGAGGACGGCAAGGTGTAATTACTTTGCTACCCTCATCGCGTCTGCAGATAATTGCCCGGCCGCCCTGTTTAGGGTGACCCGCTCCCTCCTGAATCAGGAGGTGAGGGAGGAGCCCTTGCAGGGTCGTGCCGAGGAGTTTAGCCAACATCTATCGGACAAAATCGCTCGGATCCGGACCGGTTTGGACTCCGACTGGGCAGAGTCTGATGGTGAGGACATAGGTGGTCTTGGTGATATTATCTGGGAGGAGTTCGATCCTGTGACTCCGGAAGATGTGGACAGGATCATGGGGAAGCTGAGTTCCACCACGTGTTTATTGGACCCGTGCCCCTCCTGGCTGGTCTATGCGGCTAGGGAGGGGACACGAGGCTGGCTCCAGGCAGTGATAACTGCTTCTTTGAGTGAGGGTATTTTTCCCACCGCCTTGAAGGAGGAGGTGGTGAGACCCCTCCTCAAGAAGCCTGCCCTGGACCCAGCTGTTTTAAAAAACTATCGTCCGGTCTCCAACCTTCGCTTTCTTGCGAAGGTTGTTGAGAGCGTGGTGGCGCATCAGCTCCCTTTGTTCCTGGAGGAAGCTGATTATCTGGACCCGTACCAATCGGGCTTCAGGCCCGGGTACAGCACGGAAACGGCATTGGTCGCGCTGGTGAATGATCTCTGGCGGGCTCGGGACAGGGGTTGTTCCTCTGTCCTAGTCCTGTTAGACCTCTCAGTTGCTTTTGATACCATCGACCATGGTATCTTACTGCAGCGTCTCAGGGGGTTGGGAGTGGGAGGCACTGTCTTGCAGTGGTTCTCTTCCTACTTCCTGGGATGTTCGTAATCGGTGTTGGCAGGAGGGCAGAGGTCGGCCTCGAGGCCTCTCATTTGTGGAGTTCCTCAGGGGTCAGTCCTCTCGCCTCTCCTGTTCAACATCTATATGAAGCCTCTGGGTGAGATCATTCGTGGTTTTGGGGTTGGGTATCATCAATATGCCGATGATACCCAGCTCTTCATCTCCACCCCAAACCACCCCAGTGATGCCCTCGACATGATGTCCCATTGCCTGGAGGCGGTTAGGGTCTGGATGGGGAGGAACAGGCTTCGGCTCAATCCCGACAAGACTGAGTGGTTGTGCGTGTCGGCATCTCGGGAAATTCAGATTATTCCACCTCTCACTATGGGGGGTGAGCTATTACCCCCCCGTAGATAGGGCCCGCAACTTTGGTGTCCTCCTAGATTCACAGCTCTCCTTGGAACATCATATTGGAGCTGTGACTAGGGGGGCCTTTGCCCAGGTTCTCCTGGTGCACCAGTTGCGGCCCTATCTGGACCGGGATGCCTTGCGTACAGTCACTCATGCGCTCGTGACCTCTTGTTTAGACTACTGCAATGCTCTCTACATGGGGCTGCCCTTGAGGACCACGCGGAGGCTTCAGCTGGTGCAGAATGCAGCCGCGCGAGTGGTATTGGGGGTCTCCTGATACTCCCATGTAACACCTCTACTCCATGAGCTGCATTGGCTTCCGGTTGCCCTCCGGGTGAGATTCAAGGTGCTGGTGATGACCTATAAAGCCCTAAATGGCATGGGTCCGGTTTACTTACGGGAGCACCTGCTGCCGGCATCAACTTCCCTTCGTCCAGTGCGCTCCCACAGAGAGGGCCTCCTCAGGGTGCCGTCGGTCAGAGAGTGTCGACTGACGACCCCCAAGGGGAGGGCGTTCTCTGTGGGCGCGCCACACCTTTGGAACCATTTACCGGTTGATCTCCGGACGGCTCCTGACCTTCGCTCCTTCCGCCGTGATCTAAAAACTTATTTATTTGAATCAGCTGGCCTGGTCTGATGGGTTTGGGAATTTTAATTATTAATTTTAATTAATTTTACTGTAATTCGGCTTAATATTTAATTCTATCTTAACTTTTGTATTTTGTATTTTTATTGTATTTATTGCCCTGTACACCGCCCTGAGTCCTTCGGGAGAAGGGCGGTATAGAAATTAAACTATTATTATTATTATTATTATTATTATTATTATTATTATTATTATTATTATTATTATTATTATTATTATTATTATTATTATTATTATTATTATTATTATTCTGCTGTCTCCAGGCACTGCCATGTCCACTATCCAGATTTTTTTGTCTTTCTTATCAACAATTGTTAAGTCCGGGGTGTTATCTTGCAGGTGCTTGTCTGTTTGAATTCTGAAGTCCCAAAGCAGTTTAACTTTATCATTTTCTATGACTTTCTCTATTTTATGATCCCACCAGTTCTTGCTTACAGGCAAATGATATTTCTTGCAGATCTTCCAATGTACCATTGTTGCTCCTTTGTTATGCCATTGCTTGTAGTCAGTCTGTGCGATCTTCTTGCAACAGCTTACCAGGTGGTCCACTGTTTCTTCAGCTTCTTTGCATAGGTGGCACTTAATGTCTGTTGCTGTCTTCTCAATTTTGACTTTGTATCCATTTGTCCTTAAGGCTTGGTCTTGTGCAGTCAGAATTAGTCCCTCAGTCTCTTTCTTCAACTTTCCTGCTCTTAGCCATTGCCAGGTCTTGTTATTATCTGCTTTCCCAGCTATTTTTTAAATGTACTGGCCATGTAGTGCTTTGTCTTCCCATTCCTCTATTTTGTTCTTCATTTGGTCTTTCTTGTAGGCCAGTTTGGTCTCTCCAGTAGTCAGTAAGCCTTCCTTACTAATTTCAGTGCATCTTCATCATTGTCCTTCAGATATTCTTCCAAAGCCATTTTTTTCTTCTTCAACCATCTGATGTACTTGCAGCATTCTACGTCCACCTATTTGCCTTGGTAGATAGAGTCTGTCAATGTCACTGCGTGGATGAAGAGCATGATTCATTGTCATTATTTTTCTTGTCTTCCTATCCATTGCTTTTAGTTCTGCTTGCGTCCAGTCCACTATTCCAGCTGTGTATCTAATGACTGGAATTGCCTAGGTGTTGATTGCCTTCACAGTATTTCCTCCATTGAGTTTGGACTTTAAGATCTTCTTCACTCTCTTGATGTATTCACCTCTAATCTTTTTCTTGACTTCAGTGTGCTTGATGTTGTCAGCTTGAAGGATACCCAAGTATTTGAAGTAATCTTCCTTATCCAGACTTTTAATGTTATTTTCGTGGGGCATCTTTATTCCTTCAGTTTTCACTATTTTTCCTTGTTTGAGAGTAAGTGTGGCACATTTGTCCAAGCCAAACTCCATTGCAATATCTTGGCTTTGTATATGGAAAGTGTCAGCAGCGATTCTATTTCAGATGATGTTTATCCATACAGCTTCAGATCATCCATGTAAAGGAGGTGAGATAGTCTGGCAGATGTTTTTGATGTTTGATAGCCATGACCTGAGTTATTCAGTATTGTTGACAGAGGAAACAGTGCAATAACAAATAGTGGTGATAATGAATCTCCTTGAAATATTCCTCTCTTGATATTAAGCACTCCCAGTGTTTCACCATCGACCTGCAACTGTGTCTTCCATTGTGCCATCGATCTTTGCACAAATTTTCTGTTGTTTCTACTGACTCCTGTTATTTCTAGGCACTTGATTATCCAGTCATGTGGCAGAAAGTCAAATGCCTTTTTGTAGTCAATCCATGCCATATTCAGGTTGGTCTTTCTTTTTTTGCAGTTTTCCAAGACCATTTTGTCTATTAGGAGTTGATCTTTTGTTCCTCTGCTATTGGGGTGGTTTCCTTTCTGCTGGGGTGGAAAGAGATTGTTTTCAACTAGATGCTGTTGTACTGCATCAGCTACCACACCGGTTAGCAATTTGAAAGTGCCACAGGCTGATAGCTTCCATGCCAGGCCACATTGAGGCAGTAATTGCTACAAAAGGGGCCCAAACCAAGTACTGAGTACATATGCATGCTTATACTTTTCAGAGGTCCGATACTGTTCTATGTACATTCCTTGTTTTATTGATTGCATATAATATTCTAATTTTTTGAGATTGTGGATTTGGGGTTTTCATGAGCTGTACGCCATAATCATCACAATTATGACAAATCACGGCTTGAACTATCTTGCTTTGCATGTAATGAGTCTATCTCATATATTAGTTTCCCCTTTTAAGTTGCATTACTGAAATAAATGAACTTTTGCACGATATTCTAATTTTTCAAGTTTCACCTGTATGAGTCATGATCTAGGAATTATTTTTCTATACCTTTTGGTTCCTAGTACCAAGACCAGATCTCTTTCTTCTGAAGGGGTATAAAAGGTGGAAGACATCTTTCCTGGTTGTTGCCTTCATCTCTCTACCAGTCATGAAGAGAGATGTGGCCACCCAACTCTATGAAAATAAAAGTTGTTTGTTAGCTGAAACCTCAGCTCAGGAGTTTCTTTTGGCTCTTTTAAATTCCTGAGTAATGCTGGGGCAATTGTGAGGCTAAGTGTAAAACCTTACAGCTGGATTAAATTATAAAAGAGCAGATGAGGGGAAGTAGGAACAAGAAACACTTTCCACGTCTCTGACAAAATAATTTTAGGGGGGTAGTTGACTCGGCCTTTTAATTTCAACTCACACCAATTCCTCTTAACTTCCAAAAGGTTCTATTATTGCCTGGGTTTTAGGGAGGGGAGGAGGCAAGAACAGACCACAAGGCCAATCTGTGAGTTTGCTCTCTCCACTGCTTGCACACCACCTTCCCCACACAGCATGTGTATGTATATGTGTGTGTGTGTGAGAGAGAGAGATCAACTTTTTTGTAAGTTTGCTTACTCCGCAATGCTCCCCATTCTCCACACTTTTGCTTCCCTGCTGTCTCTCTCTCTCTCTCTCTCTCTCTCTCACACACACACACACACACACACACACACACACAGAGAGAGAGAGAGAGAGAGAGAGAGAGAGAGAGAGAGAGAGAGAGAGAGAGAGAGAAACCTTTCCTGAACAGAGCAGGAGGTAGTTAAAAAAAAGAGAAGGGGGAGAAAGGTGGAAGATCCTCTTTTTTGTAACATGGCTTTCTCCTCCTCCTCCTCCTGGCTCTCTCTTTGTGTCTCTGTCTCTGTCTCTGTCTCTCTCTCTCTGTCTCTCTCTCTCTCTCTCTCTCTCTCACACACACACACACAGAGAAACCCTTCCTGCTTTCTCGTCCTTTCCCTCCAGCTGCACCTGAATGGAGCAGGATGTTAGATGTTTTTGTGCCAGCCATGGCAGTTCCCCAAAAAGGTCATCAGATGGGAGCAAAGAGGCATCTTTGCTCCCACTGGTGGGTCAGGGGTCCCCGGCCCCTGCAGCCCCATTGGTGAGAGTTAATTGGTAAGGGAGGGACTGAGGACCCCCATAAAAACCTCTGCTCAGGGGCTGCTCTCTCTGCTCTCTTTGTTCTCTCTTCTGCTTGCTTGCTTGCTGATCCATGAGCTCAATCCAGGCATGGATGCCTCCATGCCAGGGAACTCTTTCTATTTACTTTATCATTAAATAAAGCTTTGACTGATTGCATCCCTGCATGCTGCTTTTTACTTGGAAGCACCTTAACGAATCATCGGTCTCGTGAGGCCATCTCACACAGGAGGAGGTTGAAAAAAAAGAGAAGGGGGGAGAAAGGTGGAAGATCCCTTTTTTTGTAACATGGCTTTCTCCTCCTCCCCTCCTAGCTCTCTCTTTCTCTTTCTCTGTCTCTGTCTCTCTCTCTCTCTCTCACACACACACACACAAACAGACACACACAGGAACCCTTCCTCCTTTCTCATCCTTTCCCTCCAGCTGCACCTGAATGGAGCAGGAGGAGGTTAACAAAAAAGAGAAGGGGGGGAAAAAGAAAGGTGGAAGGTCCCCTTTTTTGTAACAAGGCTTTCTCCTCCTCCTCCTCCTCCCCTCCTGGCTCTCTCTTTGTGTCTCTGTCTCTGTCTCTGTCTCTCTCTCTCTGTCTCTCTCTCTCTCTCTCTCTCTCACACACACACACACACAGAGAAACCCTTCCTGCTTTCTCGTCCTTTCCCTCCAGCTGCACCTGAATGGAGCAGGATGTTAGATGTTTTTGTGCCAGCCATGGCAGTTCCCCAAAAAGGTCATCAGATGGGAGCAAAGAGGCATCTTTGCTCCCACTGGTGGGTCAGGGGTCCCCGGCCCCTGCAGCCCCATTGGTGAGAGTTAATTGGTAAGGGAGGGACTGAGGACCCCCATAAAAACCTCTGCTCAGGGGCTGCTCTCTCTGCTCTCTTTGTTCTCTCTTCTGCTTGCTTGCTTGCTGATCCATGAGCTCAATCCAGGCATGGATGCCTCCATGCCAGGGAACTCTTTCTATTTACTTTATCATTAAATAAAGCTTTGACTGATTGCATCCCTGCATGCTGCTTTTTACTTGGAAGCACCTTAACGAATCATCGGTCTCGTGAGGCCATCTCACACAGGAGGAGGTTCAAAAAAAAGAGAAGGGGGGAGAAAGGTGGAAGATCCCTTTTTTTGTAACATGGCTTTCTCCTCCTCCCCTCCTAGCTCTCTCTTTCTCTTTCTCTGTCTCTGTCTCTCTCTCTCTCTCACACACACACACACACACAAACAGACACACACAGGAACCCTTCCTCCTTTCTCATCCTTTCCCTCCAGCTGCACCTGAATGGAGCAGGAGGAGGTTAACAAAAAAGAGAAGGGGGGGAAAAAGAAAGGTGGAAGGTCCCCTTTTTTGTAACAAGGCTTTCTCCTCCTCCTCCTCCTCCCCTCCTGGCTCTCTCTGTGTATCTCTCTCTCTCTGTCTCTCTCTCATACAAACACACACACACACACACACACACACACAGAGAGAGAGAGAGAGAGAGAGAGAGAGAGAGAGAGAGAGAGAGAGAGAGAGAGAGAGAGAGAGAGAGACCCTTCCTGCTTTCTCCTTCTTCTCACCCTTTCTCTCCAGCCACCACAGAGTTCCAGGCTGCAGCTCTGCATGACTGCTGCCTTCCCCTCTCTGGCCCTACCACGTGGCGGACAGGGTGACTGGGAGCTGGCAGCCAAGTGCTCATCCCACAGGCTGGGCATTCTCTGGGGTGCTAGGCAAGCGAGGAAAGGCGTGGCAAAGCAGAGCCACACGAGGAGAAGCCCGGCAAAGTGGGGCGTGGCTGGATCTGACGGGGTTAAGCTGGGAGGGGCAGGGCGGGCTGAGGCAAATGAGCTGTAACTGCTGCTGCACACCACTAGCCCCTGACCACTCGCCATTTCCTGTACATGCGCCAGGGCGCCCAGTTGGGTTGCAGTGGGCCAGGGCTGGGTCAGCAGGGGCCGGTCCCTTGCCATTTCTGGGAAAGCCCGCAGGGGCCAAATCTGGGCCCTCCCCAGGATGGATCCGGCCTGCAGGCTTTGTGTTTGACATGTCTGATTTATTGGTTTGATTTCTATCCCACTCTTTTTTTCCAGGAGTTCAAGGTAACTTATGCTAATGAATCTCCCTTCATTTCATGCCCATACTGACATCCTTATGAGATTATCACCCAATGAATTTCCATGATTGAGGGTATATTTGAACCTGGGTCTCCCCAGGCCTAATCCACTAACTTAATACCATACCACCCTGGCATTTGTGTTATATAATATAGCCTTTTAACAAAATACGAGGGCAATTCGGAAATAAATGTCTGTTTGGTTATCAATGACAGACACTTGCAGATACAGAACATTTATTATACACATTAGAAAACTACAACATTACTTTTTGACATAATCGCCATTCAAATTGAGGCACTTGTCATAACGTCTTACAAGGTTTGAAATTCCTTAGTAGTAGTCGCTCAGCACCAAATTGGGGCTAAAGGGGGTGGGGGGCGCCGATCAAAAATATCCCAACAGAACTGCTTCAAAAGTTCTTGTGTGTCTAGTGGTGTGCGGGCAAGCATTATTGTGAACCAACACCACACTGGAAATGGTGCCATAGAAAATCCCACCAAATGTGAAGATTCCAAAGGAGTACTGCTAGTGAAGTTCATGGAGTGTGGTTCGACCATCAATTCAGACGTCTACTGTGAAACGTTATGAAAACTCAGATGAGGCATCCATAACAGGCGTCGGGTCATGATGACTTCCAGTGTGATGTTGGTTCATGATAATGCTTGCCCGCACACCTCTAGACACACTCAAGAACTTTTGAAGCAGTTATGTTGGAATGTTTTTGATCACCTCCCCCCATAGCCCATATTTGGTGCCGAGTGACTACTACTAAGGAATTTCAAACCTTGTAAGATGTTATGACAAAAGATACAACCTGTCAGGCTACCCTCCCCATCACTTGTGCTGCAGCCTGCCACAACCCGGAGAGGGAAGGGGGGTTGGTGGGTAAGAGGGCCTGTTGGAAAAGAGGGAGCCCAGCGTGAACAGGAAGCAGAGATGTGAACCAGTTTCATCTGGACACTTCAAGGATTGTCATGGCTCCATCGGAGCCCAGTTCTAAGGAGGTGGAGATGGAGCTGGGGCCAACAAAGAAAGATGGTGCAGCCTCTCTGGCCCAGGAGGAACGACCAGAGAAGCAGGCTGAGGCAGTCCCTGGTCCCTTGGGCCTCAAAAGCGTCACTAGAGAGGAAGAGAGAATGTAGAATGACCGAGTGAGGGGGGAGGAGATGGAAAGGGCAGGCAGAGGATGTGGAAAATAACTGGAAGTAGCAAGGAAATTTAAATATATATATATACTTTTAGTATTATCATGTAATCAAATTTTATATTTTAGAATTATCATTTTATGAGTAGATGCTTTGAGTATATGGGGAAAATACAAGCCTCAAGTGGAGGGAGGGGGAGAACAGGAGTTACAATAGGGGCCAAGTGAGTCACCATCTAGGAATTGTTTTTAAGTACCTTCTGGTGCCTGGTACCCTACTTGATCTGAGAGGTGTAGAAGATGGGAGACATCTCTCCTCTAGAATTGATAAGCATGTACATATATAGTCTGAGTAAACAGGATAGTAGGGGAGGGATCTTATTAGTATAATGTAAGCAAACAGGGGAAGTGATAATGTATTCTGTTTAGGCGCTTCTGATAGATTGTAACCTCCAAAGCCTAAGCCAATGGGGCCATGGGGAAGGGAATGGGGCGTCGTGATAGGATGTATAATAATATGTGATTTTGGAATTTGGGGGTGTGGTTCAGTGCTTGGCTACATTACATTGTTTGCCTTCCTAAATCCACCACGCTTTGCAAACCGTTACTTTTTTTAGACTTTGTTGTGAAGTCTAATAAACTTCTTTTCTATTTGTAACTCAAACAGAGTGGATTTCAAGTTGTGTCTATTTTTGTGTCTAACAATTGCCAAAACCCGGAACTCAACAGGATTTCGTTTGGGACTCCCTAACTTGGAGGACGACATGGAAGGCATGCCCTGTCGAGTTCGACAGTCCAGCTTCGAACTCCAGGAGTGGTGAGTGCCGAGCGAACCCTAGAGCCCTACGAACATAAATAGAAGTTGCAAATAGAAATGAAGGGAGAGGGAACCAGGAATAGAGATTGCTGGCCTCAGGAAACACCGGGTAATTTCGTGCACAGACCTAGGTGAGTAAAATCTGGGGTGGCTAGATGAAAACCTCCTAGGTGGTTGGGGGAGGACTGTGTAGGACTGTTTGAATCTGAGATCTGTGAGAAGAGTGCATGAGACATCCCAGGTACCACAGGGGTAGCAAGACGAAGTGAGAGCTGACCCTTCAGTATTTGCCATACCCTCGTGAGAGGATTGGTGGAGAAAAAGGGGAAGCAGGAGCTTGGTGAAGCAGAAGGTGGTTTCATTAGATTGGTAAGGATAAGATAACAGTATGGTAAACAGTATGGGCAATTCTCAGAGTGTTTTCGAAAGGAAATGTGTGAAGAAAAATAGAAAAAATCCTAGGTTGAGCATAGATACAGGGAGTCCTTTAGGACTCTTACTAAGTAATTGGGGTAAGTCGCCTTATAATAAGATAATTGATAGATTGAATTTGACTAAAGAAGATATGGTGAATTTCTGTTGCTTTGTTTGGTGGGAGGTTGAGAAAGTAGAGTGGCCGCGAATGGAAACTAATGATTATTTCGCGTGCCAAAATTTATATGATTATGTGCAGAGAAAAGTGTGCAAATCATTAGATAATGAGTTGGATTATGCTTTAATTTGGAATCCAGATAAATGGATCTCTGGGGTAGAAAAATTATCAACTGTCTCTGTAATGGTACAAAAAGAGGAGGAAAAAGAATTAGAAGAAGAGGAAGAAACAAAAGCAAGATATAGGGACTATCGTCCACCACCCTATAATCCAAATCAGGCTCCAACCCAACCTCCACCAGCGATGCCTCAAGGGGCAGTGGGAGGAATTGGAACCTGGCCCCAACAACAGCCAGAGAAGGAGGATACAAAATATAAAAACTTGAGAAGAGAAATAGAACAGTGTAAAAAGGACATTGAAAATTTTCCCTTTGATAAGCATCCAGATATATCAGCCTTCCCCTTAAGGGAGGTGCCGAATGGGGTAGATGCGAACAACGCCCCAAGAATAAGCTTTGTCCAAGAGCCATTAAAGGCATCTGAAGTAAGGACATTTAAAAAGGAATTGAAAAATCTAATTGAGGACCTGCTGGGGGCTGCTGAACAGTTGGATAATTTATTGGGACCAAACATTTATACCTGGGATGAACTGACGGCTATTTTAGATGCTTTATTTTCAGCTGAAGGAAGACAATTAATTAGAACTGCAGCAGCAGCAATTTGGACTAGGGAACACCCAAATGGGGCGGGGCCAGCGGCAGATGTAAAACTTCCTCTGGCCAGACCAAATTGGAATAACAATGATTTGGCTGGAAGACAAAATATGGAAGACATGAGAAATCTTATAATTAGAGGAATGAAAGAAGCTATACTGTTCTGGGACAGGCAGTTGTATAATTCCTTGTTAAGACACTTATTGGTCTGTTTAAGCAAATTTAGTCACATTTAACGGCCGTTTCCAGACAGTGAACTCATAAAGCACCTGGTTCATCTGAAATACCTTTATTTTGCATGTAGAAGGTGGTTACAGCAGAGAAGTTGTGGTCAGGTGAATCTGGCCGGAGCTTTAAGGTCGAAGGACAGTAACAGGATTACTGTCCGCATGGCTTGTGTTCAGATGTTACAATGGAGGATGGAACACAAGGGAGCAAGGAGAAGGAGGAAGTCCAACCCAGAAGGGGTGGATCCTAGTACAGCATCATGAGCAGGATAGGAAATACATCACAAAGGGGGAAGGTACTGGCAGACCCAATTAGCATATTGGTAATTTCCCAAGAACAGCCACGTGGTGGCAGCACACTCCCCGTCTGGTATTTCATAATACCACTATATAAATCCCATAACGGTAATTATGCAAATGCAAACACGTTTGTGGTTTGTTGTCAGAAAACACCTAAGAAATATAAGTAATACATCTGAGAAAAATATATAAAATAAACATGCATACA
Source organism: Vipera ursinii (assembly GCF_947247035.1). NCBI lineage: Eukaryota > Metazoa > Chordata > Lepidosauria > Squamata > Viperidae > Vipera > Vipera ursinii. Next base: position 44,912,875 of record NC_139522.1, read on the forward strand.
TATAAATGTAAACTTGAGGGATATAAAAAAAATAAACATGATATATGAGGCATAAAAACCTTGGAGCAGAGCCAGGCGTCTGCGAACCATCCCTGCCTGAAGAAAGGACTATGGTTTAAAGGAGCAGGCAGAGCGGTACAAGAGGAAAAGGTGAAGAGGATTATTTTACTATACTCTCGAGCTTGTTGGACTTTTTAAACTTTAAGTGAAAGTGCGTCATAATTGAGGACTAAAAGATGGCGGCGAAACCTCCCCCTAAAACTCTTCGGAGTGGTGGATCCTCGCCGGTGCAACAATCATCACTACAGGCGTTGCACCCTCCTGAAGCGCTGACATCGAAGGATTTGCGAGATGCTTTGGATAAACATGCCCAGGTACTTTTGGAATCAATTAATCAATCAATTGCTGATAAATTTGCACAGATGGAGGAGAAATTGGAGAAATTGGAGGAGAGAATGGAAGAGAGGATGGAACAGAAGTTCAGCGTGATGAAGGTAGACATTTTGTCCTCAGTGCATAAAGTGGCGGAATGTGTGGAAGATTTAGATGAAAAAATGGATGATCTGGCTCAAAGGAATGCTATATTAGAAGTAAAAGCACGGGAGAATGAAAATGCAAGAGACAAAATGGAAAGGGAGTTAAGCCTTGCCCAATATTACCAGATGCAGTTTGCTGTCAGAATCAGAGGTTTAAAAGAGAATATTAAAGAAGATTTAAAGCAGCTGATCTCTGAGGCTCTCGAAGTGGTATTGAACCAGCCAGCATCTGAAATAAGAGCAGCTATGGATAAAGTGTTTCGGGTGAATTCATGGATTGCCAGACAGAGAAAGTTGCCTAGAGATGTGGTGGTTTATTTTGCAAAAAGAGAAATTAGAGATCAAGTTATACAAGCTGCCTATGATGCTAAAGTTGTGATTGCTGAACAAGAAGTCTTGGTTTTAAAAGAAATTCCTCCAAGGATTTTAAGGGGAAGGAAGGACTATACATTTCTCGTGCATGAGCTTAAGCAAAGAGATATAAGGTTCAGATGGGAGATTCCAGATGGGCTGATGGTGATGCATGAAGGTAAAAGGTATCGGCTGATTACTGTGAAGCAAGCGTGTGATTTCTACAATAATGTCTTAAAAGCAACCCCATTAACACTTCTGGAAGCTGTAAAGGGATCTGGAGAAGGAGAACATCAAGAGGATGAAACAGAGGAAAATGGTGCTGGAGGAGATCAAGCTACAATTTCTTTGGATGATCCTAGAGAGCAAAGAGTAACGCGTGCTGCTTTAAAACGAGCAAAGAAAATAAAAGAACAAGATCAGCAAAAGTCTTCAGATTCTTCACAACGTACTCATAGCCAAGCAGTGGGAGGAGCACGGCCTAAAGAAGTTAGTCCTATCAAAGCTGTGGTCCAAGAGCTTTTGGAGGATATGCATGGCAACTAAATTTTTAACCTGGAATGTTAATGGACTAAATTCACCGCAGAAGAGGAAGAAAGTTTTTCAATATTTAAAACAATTTAAGATAGATGTTATATGTCTGCAAGAAACGCATATTAGAGTTTTGGATCAAAAGCACTTACTGAACTCGAGGCTGGGTACGCAATTTGTTGCTTCTGCAGAGAATAAGAAAAATGGAGTGGTTGTTTATGTTAAAAGTGCCTTAACAGCAGACTTAATTGAAGCAGATAAGCATGGAAGATATGTTATGATTGAGCTGTTGTTAGAAGGTAAAAAGACGCTTTTAGTTGGATTATATGCACCTAACCAACAACAAGCTGACTTTTTTAGCTTACTTCACACAAAGCTTACCCAGTTGGATTATAAATCTTTTATTTTTATGGGGGACTGGAATGGTGTTTTGGATGTACAGTTGGATAAGGCTGGAGCTTTTAAGCGCATTCCAAGTTATGCTAGATTGCCTAAATCTTTTTTTGAAATGAAGGACGACCTGGAATTGCGAGATATTTGGCGTGAGAGACACTTGCAGGAGAAGGATTATACTTTTTATTCTGACAGACACCAATCTTTTTCGAGGATTGATTTTATTTTGTTGACTAATGATTTTTTTTGAGAACTAAAAAGGTGAAGATTTGTGCAAGAACTATCTCTGACCACAGTCCAGTTTGGTTGGAGATTGATAAGGAGAAAAGAGATAGGCGCTCGTGGCGCGTAAATGAGAATTTGTTTAGAAATCAGAGAAATGTGGAAGAATGCAAACAGCGGATGAAGGATTTTTTTGAGATTAATATGAATAAGGGTACCTCTATGGATATGGTTTGGGATGCTAGCAAGGCCTATATGAGAGGGGTGTTGATATATATGAATAATAGACATAGACGTGCAGTGGAAACTAGAAGGAAAGAACTGGAGAATGAAATAAAGGAAAAAGAAAAGGCTTTGATTTTGAACCTAGAGGATGTGAAGATCAAGGAGGCTATTAGACTGCTAAGAGGACAATTTGATAAATTAATGGCTGATCAAGTGGCGACCAATCTGCGGTTTGCTAGGCATAATACTTTTTGCAACGCTAATAAACCAGGCAGATGGTTAGCTTATAGACTGAGGAAAAAACAAAGGGCCTCTAATATAGATAAGATTGAGTATAAAGGAAGGGTTGTGTTTCAACAGAATCTTATTAAGGATGCTTTTGTGGATTTTTATTCGAAATTATATACTAAAGAGGAAATTAATGCAAAAGATATTGATATATACTTGGAGAATGCTAGCATCCCGGTTCTTACGCAAGTACAAAAAGAGGGGATTAATCAACTGATTACAACAGAAGAAATTTTTACAGCAATTAAGGAACTGAAGGTGGATAAAGCACCAGGCACGGATGGCTTGACTGCGGCCTATTATAAAAATTTACAATTAGAGATGATAAAACCGTTAAAGGAACTGTTCCAGACAATCCAGAGGGGGGGAAAGGTGCCACCGTCTTGGAGAACAGCTTTTATCTCTTTGATTCCGAAGGAAGACCAGGATGCTACTCAAGTTAAAAATTACAGACCGATATCGCTTTTAAATACAGATTATAAGATATTTGCTAAGGTTTTGGCTAATAGACTGATGAGGGTTCTGCAACAGGTGATTCATGGGGATCAAACGGGGTTTATTAGTGGTAGGCAAATGAAAAATAATGTGAGACATATAGTTGATGTGTTAGAGTTTTTGGAAAGGCACAACCAGATCTCTGCAGCGCTAATCTTTTTAGATGCTGAAAAGGCCTTTGATCAATTGAATTGGCAATTTTTGTTGAAAGTTTTAGATAAAATGGATTTTGGGGAAAAAATTTTACAACCGATTAGGGCATTATATCAAAAACAAACTGCCCAAATCATAGTTAACAATAGCCTGACAGCAGCATGTAATATTGAGAAGGGCACAAGGCAAGGGTGTCCGTTATCGCCCTTGTTATTTGTGTTAACATTAGAGATATTATTGGTTAAGATTCGGAATTCGGAAAAAATTAAGGGGATACAAGTTGGAGATCAGGACTATAGATTGAGAGCATTTGCAGATGATCTGGTTGTTACAGTGACCCAGCCAGAGAACTCTGTTGTGGACCTGATGGAGATAATAACACAATATGGGAAGGTTTCTGGATTTAAAGTAAATACACAGAAAACTAAAATTTTGGCTAGAAATATGACAGTTTCACAGAAGGCTCTCTTAGAAGGATTAACTGGATTTGAGATTGTTAAAAGGGTTAAATATTTGGGGGTGATTTTGTCGCCCTCTAATACAAAGCTATATAAAAATAATTATGAAAAACTATGGGGGAAAATTCAAAAAGAATTGGAGAGTTGGGAAAAATTGCAATTGTCTTTGTTGGGACGGATTGCAGCAGTGAAAATGAATGTCCTGCCCAAATTTTTATTTTTATTTCAAATGATACCGATTCTTAAGAAAGATTCTAACTTGGAGGAATGGCAGCGTGGTATCAATAAATTTGTGTGGGCAGGGAAAAAGCCACGAGTTAAACTTAAGATTATGCAGGATACTCGTGAGAGAGGTGGCCTTAAATTGCCTAATTTTAAACTATATTATGAAGCTGCTGCATTAGTAGGAATAAGCGATTGGATTAATTTGACGCAACCGAGGTTATTAAATCTTGAGGGCCATGATTTGTTGTTTGGCTGGCATGCATATTTGTTGTATGATAAGAAGGTAGATACTGTGTTTAGGATGCATATTTTAAGGCAGGCATTGCTGAGAGTTTGGAAGAAGTATAGACATAAGTTAAGCAGCAAGATACCATTGTGGGCAATTCCAAAACACGCAATAGAAAATATACATGCTGGTTTCAAACATGATGTGACTACGTACAAGGAAATTTTAAGCTTGGAAAGGAATGTTTGGTGTTTGAAATCATATAGCCTCTTGCGAGAAGAGAAGGTTGTTCAAACTTGGTTTCAATATATTCAGTTACGGGCCAGGTGGAAAGAAGACCAGAAAAATGGATTTGCAATGACTGATGAAAATTTGATAAAGCAAATTAGAAATCAGGGACCAGCACATATCAAACGGATATATCTTGCACTGATAGAGATTGATTCAGAAACAGAGCTTGCTAAGGATTGTATGATAAAATGGGCCCAAAACATTCAGGAAGTTATTACAATGGACACGTGGGAAAAGATTTGGGTGAGGAATGTAAAATTTACTCAAGCTCAAAATTTAAGAGAGAACTTTTACAAAATGTTTTATAGATGGCATTTAGATCCTAAAAAGCTTGCAAGTATGTATCCGAATTACCAGCCTAAATGTTGGAGGTGTGGTGATGAAGATGCAACATATTTTCACATATGGTGGACATGTAAGAAGGTTAAGGTTTTTTGGATAAAAGTCTGGTGGAATATGCAGAAGATTTTTAAACGGAGGATAAAGTTTTGTCCGCAATTTTTTTTGTTGGGAATAATTGTCGACGCTACAGTTGTGGACTCCAAGTTGATGTTGAACTTAGTTACGGCAGCAAGACTTTTGATAGGTCAATATTGGAAGAAAGAGGAACTGCCGACCATAGAAGAGTGGACTTTAAAGGTTTCCGACCTGGCAGAGATGGCGAAGATTTCGGCCTATTTGAAAGATCATTCGCAAGAACGTTATATTATGGAATGGAGAAAATGGATTGAGTTTACCCAGAACAAGTATAGGGTTAAGAAGTTTTATGTAGCATTCGAATAAGTCTTCTTTCGTTTTTTTTTCTTTTTCTATTTTAGTTTTTTATTTATATTTAATATTGCTAAGGTTTGTTTTATCCTATATAAGCTAGAGAGTGATGGATTTTAGAATTTATAGTTGTTAGTATATGGTTGTTTATGATTGCTTTTTTATATATATATACCTTGTATTTAGCTCTGGGAAGTCGGGGGGGGAGGGGGGGAGGTGGGGAGGTAGGGGGGGAGGAGGGAGGGGGGGAGGGGGGGAGGTATGGGGGAGGTAGGGGGGGAGGAGGGAGGGGGAAGGGGGGCTTTTTAAAGGAAAACTGTATTTTATTTTAAAACTTTTCAATCCTAAAAACCTGAGAGATATAAGAGGTAAACATGCGTCCATATAGGACAGACATGTCAAACACAAGGCCCGGGGGCCAGATCCGGCTCACGAAGTGGTTTCATGCGGCCCGTGAAGCCATCCTGGAAACAGTGAGGGAATGGCCCCCACTGCCTTGGCCCTGGCCCAGAGACCCTCCTCCTGCCAGAGACCCTCAGATCTGTCCCACTCCTGCCCAGGCCCCCATAGGCACCCTTGATGCCAACGATGTAGAACTGGCCACGCCCACCCAGTAAGCCATACGCACTCTAGCCACACCCACCCAGTAGGCCACACCCACCCCGGCCACACCTACCCGGCCCCCTGAGGGCAATCGCAATGCTGATGCGGCCCTCAATGAAATTGAGTTTGACACCCCTTATATAGGACATAAAAACCTGAGATATATAAGTAAACATGCATACATATTGCAATAATAAAACTGCCATTTCAGGCTGAGGTTTTGCTTGTTGCATTCAAGACCTGAAAGATATAAAAAAACACGCATATATATTGCAACAATAACAATTGCCTTTTCAGGCTTCAATAGTCTGGATCAGGTTGAAGGCACTTTTCTTCTTAAAGGCAGGATTCAACAGGGAAAGCAACGAGTTCAGTCTTCAAGAGGTAGAAGCAGAATGAGTTCTGTAATGGGTCTGATGAAGGTTTTTATGGTGCCTTGCTTTGCGACCCTTACTTCCACTTTACATACCTTCCCATCGTCACTGAGAATGGCCTTCTTGATATGTCCCATGGGCCACTCAATTCTTTGAACTTGTTGGTCTTTGAGCAGAACAAGGTCTCCAACTTGAAGATTGGGGTATTGATTTTTCCATTTTCTGCGACTTTGCAAAAGAGAAAGATATTCCATCTTCCATCGATTCCAGAAGCAGTTGGCAAGGTGTTGTACTCTCCTCCATTGATCATGATACAGAGTTCCTCTTCCAAAATCTCCAGGTGGAACAGGAACAGATCCGAGCTTTTGAGTGAGAAGAGTAGCTGGAGTGAGGATGGTTGGGAATTCTGGATCGGTAGACACTGGTACTAGTGGCCTTGAGTTGATTATAGCAGACACTTCTGCTAATAAAGTGGTCAAGACCTCATGAGTAAGCCTTGTGGAGTTCAAGTGCATTAACATAGAGTCCAATATTCTATGTGTGATTCCTATCATTCTCTCCCATGAGCCGCCCATGTGGGAAGAGTGAGGAGGATTAAAGATCCAAGTGCAGCCCTTTCCAGCTAAAAAGTCCTGGACTGACTTAGAATTGATGTCTAATTCTCTGCAGGCTCCAATGAAATTAGTTCTACAGTCAGATCTTAATGAGTTTACTGATCCCCTTATAGCAAGAAATCACCTTAGAGCATTAATGAAACATGAGGTATCCATGGATTCCAAAACCTCAATGTGTACTGCACGTATGCTCATACAAGTGAATAGCGCTGCCCAACACTTGTTATTTGCTTGGCCACCACGTGTCTTACGTGCTGTTACCGACCATGGGCCGAAAACATCCAGACCAACATGAGTGAATGGTGGGTCAGTGCTTAGTTTGTCGGTTGGCAAGTCTGACATTTGTTGTTGCTGATGCCTTCCTCTTAATTTATGGCATTGCACACATCTGTGCAGTATAGCTGCAATCTGTCTTTTTGCTCCTACAATCCAAAAGCCTGCCGCTCTTATGGCACCTTCTGTGAAATGTCTGCCTTGGTGCTTAACCTCTTCATGGTGATGGCGTATGAGCAAGGTACAGAGATGATGACGACCAGGTATTATAAGAGGATGCTGTTCACGCTTTCCCAAATTGGCCTTATTTAAACGTCCGCCAACCCTTAGCATGCTGTGAATGTCTATGAATGGGTTCAGGTTGGCGATTGGACTGTTTTTTGGAATGTTCTGTTTGTCCTGGATGCATTTGAATTCTGCGCTAAAGACATTCTGTTGTACACAGCATATGATGAGCAGCTCACTGCTAGCGATGTCTTTTGCTGATAAAGGGTTTTTACACAAGTGCCAGCCTTGACATTCAATGTCATCGGACTTGGTGTGATAACATCGTGCGATGTGGACTAACCTTGCGATGGTGTGTACGAGCTTTTTCCACTTGGAGAACCGTTCAAAGCGTTGACAGTCCATGATGGTTCTTTGTTGAGATCTGGTAAGAAGAGTCTTGATTTCAGAACGAATCTCCGGATCATTGTCCGGATCTTGAAGATCGAAGGATTCGACTGTGCTTTCTTCTGTATGATCAAGCAGGAACTTAGGACTTGTTAGCCAAGAGGAACTTGTAAAATCACTTGCCGATAGTGGTCTTGTATCGTGATCTGCAGGATTAAGTTCTGATGGAATGTAATGCCATTGTTCAGGCTTAGAGGATTTTCTGATCCGTTCTACACGATTGCTGACGTAAACATAAAAGCGTTTTGTCTGGTTGTGTATGTAGCCTAAGACAACCTTGCTGTCTGTATAAAATTTAATGTCATGTATGTGAATGTCCAGCTCACGCAATATAAAGTCTACAATTTCAACAGCCAATACGGCCCCACAAAGTTCAAGTCTAGGGATTGTGTGCTCAGGCTTGGGTGCCAACTTGGCTTTGCCAAACAAAAACCCAATGTGGGTCCGATTTATAGAGTCTTTAACCTTGAGATGGGCAACAGCTGCTATGGCCTCAGTGGATGCGTCTGAGAAAATGTGAATTTCCCTGGTCTGACTTGCTGTAAGGGAGGCTGGAGTGTAGCAGTGTGGTATGTCGATTCCATCTAAGGCATGTAGAGATTGTTTCCAGGATTCCCATTTTGGGAGCTTGTCTCTTGGTAATGGTGTGTCCCAGTCTTTAGTGGACTCTGAAAGCTGTCATAGTAAGGATTTACCTTGTATGGTGATGGGAGCTACGAAACCAAGTGGATCATATAGGCTATTCACTACTGACAAAACACCACGTTTGGTAAATGGTTTATCGATAGAGCTGACATGAAAGCCAAAGGTGTCGTTAGATAAGTTCCATCGTAGACCCAAACTTTTCTGTTCAGGGGGCATGTCCACTCCCAAGTTAAGGTCCTTAAATCCTTTGGCATAATCACTGGGCTGGAAGGCTTTCATAACTGCAGCACTGTTTGAGGCAAATTTGTGGAGTCTAAGATTAGCTTCAGAAAGCATACTTTGTGTCCTTTGGAGTAGGTCTATGGCTTCTTCGTCTGTGGGTAAGGATTTGAGTCCATCGTCCACATAGAAGTCCCTTTCGACAAAATGTCGAGCATCTGCACCATAGTCTTTCTCACCTCCTAGAGCGGTCCTTCGTAGACCATATGTTGCAACGGCAGGTGAGGGACTGTTTCCAAAGACATGTACTTTCATGCGATATTCGGTGATGTCATTGTCCATGTTGTTGTCACGGTGCCACAGAAACCTTAAGAAGTTCCTATGGTCTTCTCTTACTTTAAAGCAATGAAACATTTGCTCAATGTCAGCTGTTATGGCGCCGGGTTCTTTTCTGAACCTCATGAGTACACCTACGAGGTTGTTGGTTACGTTTGGACCAGTGAGGACATTGTCTGAAGTGAGATGCGCGCCCATTGCTTAAAATGTTAGTTCTAAAGGAGTTGATCTCAGACGGCATGCGCATCTTATTTAAGCATACATCTCCCACTATTACCCAGCCTAGATCAATTCTTTGTGCATGTGGGGCATCGTCAGGTCCTTCGCACTGCTGGCGTATTCTATGAACTGTGATCATGTCCCTTCCCAGCAGGACTAAGATGTCAGCGTCCTTATCTATCGGTGGAATCTCCGTAGCCAGGTGCCTTAAGTGGGGGTGGTGATACGCAACTTCTGGGGTGGGAATCTCTGCCCTGTTGTCTGGTATTTGGTCACACTCAACCAATGATGGCAACGGTATGCCCTTAATTGCTTTGATATGGGAGATCATGAACCCATCAGCTCTTCTTCCAGAAGTCTCTATCAGACCAGAACAGGTGTTGAGCATGTATGGTGTTGCATGTCCGTCTATGCCAAAGATATCAAAGAATTTGGGTTTGACCAAGGATTTGTTGCTCTGCTCGTCTATTATGGCATACATCCGGATGGCCTTTTCGGGCTGACCCTTTGGATATTTAATTTAATTTAATTTAATAACATTTATATACCGCCCTTCTCCCTGAGGACTCAGGGCGGTTCACAGGGCAGAATAAAATAGCAAATACAAACATTAAAAAAGATTAAACAATTGCCCTAGTTAAAAACAATGGAAATACAGTGCTAAAAACCCCAAGAAAAATTAAAAGACCAAAGATAAAACAACCCCAGCAATCCCCATCAGGCTAGGCCAGCTTGTACAAACAGAAATGTCTTAAGATCGCGACGAAAGGAGCGAAGATCGGGCGCCATCCGGAGCTCTACCGGTAGCTGATTCCACAGCTCCGGAGCGCCCACAGAGAAGGATCTCCCCCTGGGGGCCACCAATCGACATTCTCTGATCGGTGGCACCCTGACTTGACATATCTTGGCACAGGATTTTTGAGTGAAATTGTGTCCACACACTTTAGTGCATGAAGCTGACACATGTGTCACTGGAGCACGACGTTGGTGCTCCCCGCCATGGTTTGAAGCAGGGTTGGATGTAGGTGATTGCTGTCGGTTGCCTGGAAGTGGGGCAGGATGCATAGCTGTAACGTGCTTGTCACTGTTGCATTCTGTGCACTTGACAGGGGCTTTACAATCTTTAGCAAGATGGGTATATGAAGCACAGCACCTGTAGCATATTCCAAGTTTTTGGAGAACCTCTTTCCGCTCATGTGTAGTCTTGGTTCTAAGCTCACGACATTTCCTGAGGGGGTGAGGTTTTTTGTGAATAGGACACTGACGATTAGGATCATCATTCCCACCAGCTGACCCACTCTGTTGAGTAGGGGATGGTACAGGAGGTGAGATGTCCGTCTTGTTTGTGAAGACAGCTCCACGGGAGTTTCTGTGTCTAGCTGTGGTATTATCATGCTTTGATGATGATGATGGAGTAGGCACACTGGATTGAGGGTGGTTGAAACTGTGATCATTTCTTGTCCAGGTGTGTTTGCTGGTGAACCTTGATGATAATGATGTAGCATGCGCACTGGATCGAGGATGGTTAAAACTGGGATCTGTGTTCATCCAGGTGTGTTGACTTATGAATTCACAAAAAAATGAGAACGGGGGATAAGAAACATCATGGCGTCGTTTGTAGTCTGTGCCCTGCCGTTTCCAGTCCATCTGCATGCTGTATGGCAGTTTGAACGCCAGTGGATAGACACCGAAGGAGGAATCCAGGTGTCGTAGCCCAACTAGACGTGGGTCTTTTTTTGCCGATTCTATTTCGGTGAGAAGATCACTTAGTTTTTGAAGCTTATAATGGTCAGTGTTGCTTATCTTTGGAAAGTTATATAGTCTTTCATATAAGGCAGCCTCTAACGCTTCTGGGCTTCCGTAGGTTCGGTCAAGTCTTGTCCATGCAGCAGCAAGACCTGTGTCTGGGGAGTCAACGTGTGCTACACTCAGCCCTTCCACACGATCTGCGGATTCTGGGCCTAGCCACTTTATGAGTAGTTCAAGTTCCTCTCTGGCATTGAAGTTGAGATCAGCAATAGCAGCTTTAAAGGTTGCTTTCCAGAATCTATATTTCTCTGGACGGTCATTAAACTTTGAGAGGCTAGAGTTGAGAAGCTCTCGGCGAAACATATATTTGGCATGATCAGAGCGTTCTGACCCTTCAGTCTGTGATGCCAAGGAAGCCTGTGGGACTCCTTGGTTGTGAAGGTTCTCTGGAAAAGAAGGATGAGGTGCACCGGGATGGAAAGAGGTTGCAAGAGCATTCAATTGTGGTGTATGCCCTGCGGTTTGTGCAGGCTGTGGAGTCAACCGTTGATCTTGGTTGGGAATTACATAGTCAGTGACAAGAGGTGATGCCGTTTGAAGTATTGGCGCACCTGTATTGTGGGGTTGACTAGGTGCAGGTGTCTGCAGTCTTGAGGTCTGGGTGCTGTTTGAAGGAAGCATGGTTGATGCACCTGTGTTGCTTAGAAGAAGAGGTGTAGGCCCTGGCAGGCGCAGAACTTCTGCGGTGTTTGTGGGAAGCACAGCTGATGCACCTGTGTTGTTTTGGAGAAGAGGTGTAGGCCCTGGCAGTTCTGTGGTCTCTGACTGGTGAGTGGGGAGTGCCGAAGATGCACTTGTGCTGTGGTGTTGAAGGAGTGCAGGCCCTTGTGGTTCTGGGATGTCTATGATTTTTGTAGGCAGTGTGGAAGATGGCTCTGCATCGTTGCAAACATTATGCTTTAGTACATATTGACTGGTGCATTCCATCGGATCTTCCACTTCTGTTGGGATGGAACCATCTACATCGGTATCTTCCTGTGTCGCTTGTTCGAAGGCCTTCAGCTTTGCTAGGGCAACGGCTTCTTCTCCTTCAATTCGCAGAATCTTTATTTTGGCTGCCATCTCTGCTTGATGGGCTTTCTCCTGTGCTTCCATCTCTGCTTGACGGGCTTTCTCCTCTGCTTGACGGGCTTTCTCCTGTGCTTCCAGCTCTGCTTCCTGTTTGGCAAAGGAAGCATGTACTTTCTTTGCTTCTAGGTGTGCACGTGCCTCTGCCAACTTGTTACTTATTGTTGAAGTCCTGGAGCGAGAGGATCTAGCGGAGTGTACTGTGTGTCTACTTGATGTGGACCTATGAGATCTAGTCTCTTGCAGGTCAGCAATGCGGTTTGCTGTGTGTCTACTTGATGTGGACCTATGAGATCTAGTCTCTTGCAGGTCAGCAATACGGTTTTTTGCCTTATACTTTGCCCCTTGCACCAGGAGATCTCTTTGCTGGTTCAGATCCTCAATTTTAATTAATTCTGTTGAGGAATCGTCTACATTAGAGTCATTCAAAAAACCTATGTATTTTGTAGACAGCTGCTGGTAACGTTCATAGGCTGCAGATAAGCGATCTATAGAGTCTCTTAATACAGCAGGATTACCATCAACACTGAGCAAAATTCTCATGGCGTGTGCAGTTCTGTCCCATAGGTCTGACAGATTACTGGAAAATTCATCTTTCTTTGCCTCATAAATTTCTATGAGTTTCTGGGTTGGTTTTATTGTACGCTTGGGTCTTCCATCTTCTAGATGCCATTCAGGGTTGTCTGGCTGAACCGGTTTTTCAAAATCAATGAGACATTCCGCCATGGCTAAGACAGATACAGAAATTTTCTAGATATTTTCTGATTAAATTCGGTGAACTTCGCTATTTGACCACCAGGGGGCGCCTTCTGTGTGGTCAGAAACTTCAGGGAAGTTCGCCTGTTGGCCACTAGGGGCACTTTTTGTGTGGTTAGGGACTTCAGGAAAGTTCACCCTTTGACCACTAGGGGCACTCTACACGTGCCTGAGGACAAGCCTTTTAATTGCTGAGCAGCCACTGAAATGCTGCTTGTGTAGGTGAGTACTTCAACGAACTTCACCTCTTGACCACTAGGGTCGCTGTTTGGATGCAAGACTGTTGTTGCCTCTAGCTCGAGTTGGACCATAAAGTGAAGCAACTGTTCTTCCTTATGACCAACACCTATTTTAGGATTTTAGATCATTTGCCTATCAGAAAAAAATGCTTGCATAGCTTGCTATAAGTGTGAATCAAAGTCTCTCTCTGTATACAAGCTTTCATATGCGTTTCAAATTTGCAGACAGTTTAAGCGTTTCACTTTGGCCATCAGGAGTCGCTGCCTGTTACTAGGCAACTAATTGCTTAATGGCTCTTTTATACTTGTTTCTCAGCAATCTTTATTGCAAAAGAGAGAGAAAAAAAATTGCTAACTGGCAAACCTTTTTGTTGGAGCAAAATTTCAACTCTAAAGACAATGGCTATCAATGAATGCTTTTCTCTCTGTATAACATCCAAGCTTACAAGCTGTTGCACAGCTCGCATTCCTAAGGTGGGGTGAACCACCAAGAGCTGGTTACCAGGACAACAAATTGTTTTATTGTGGACTTCCGGTGGCGACGCGACGCCGAAGACAGCTATTTCGGTGGCTGTCCGCTCCACGGCTTTGTAGAACCGCCGAAAACAGCGCTGATCAGCTGTTTTGGCGGTTTGGAAGCCCCCTCCTCAGGAGAAGAGGAGGGGGTGAGTACCCAGGTAGGGGTTGAGCTCTCCGGGGCTGCCTGAGCTTAAAGTTCGGGCGGCTGAAGGATTGAGCCCCCCCAAAGCCTGGGTTCCTCCGGGCTGCGCAGCGTTTCTGCTCCATGTTTTGGGGAGCAGAACAAGGCGTTAGCAACCACCCCTGCCAGCAGGAAAGGATTTTGGAGTGTGAAGATGCAGGCAGAGCGATACAGGAGTTCAAGGTGAAAGTGGATTTTTGTTCTTTAGCTAAACGGACTTTATAGACTCTGAAAGTGAAAGTGCGTAACAAGTAATAGTGGGGGAAGATGGCGGATAAATCTTCCAAAGTTCTCAGGAGTGCGGGGGCTTCTCCGGTGCAGCAGTCTTCGTTGCAAGCTTTATTGCCCCCTCCACCTGCTCCAGCACTGACAGTTAAAGATTTGCAGGATGTGTTGGAAAAACACTCACAGCAAATAGCAGATATTATAGATGAAAAGCTGGATGAAAAGCTGCCAGAAAAGTTAGCTGAAGTTATGGATGAAAAGCTGGAGGAGCAGTTCACAGAAATGAGGGCAGACATCTTGCTTGCACTTCAAGGTATGGCTTTATGTATTGAACGCTTGGACGAAAGAGTGGAAGATCTCAGTCAAAATAATTCTAAATTAGAAGCAAAAATGTTAGAGACTGAAAATGTGGTGGATAAAATTGACAGCGACTTGACCTTGGTCCAGTACCATGAGATGGAGTTTGCTATCAGGATCAGAGGTTTAAAAGAGAATCCTAAAGAAGATTTGAAGCAAATAGTCTCTGAGGCATTGGAAGGGGTACTGGGACAGTCAACAGCTGAAATTGTGGGAGATATAGATAAAATCTTTCGAGTTAATTCTTGGATTGCAAGACAAAGGAAGTTACCTAGAGATGTGGTTGTTTATTTTACAAAGAGAGCAATCAGGAATGAAGTCATCCAAGTTTCTTATAATACTAAGCTTGTGGTTGCTGAGCAAGAAGTCCTGGTTTTAAAAGAGATCCCTCCAAGAATTTTAAGGAGAAGGAAGGACTTTGCTTTTCTAGCACAAGAGCTTAGGAGACGTGATATCAAGTTCAGATGGGAGATACCAGTGGGTATGGTGGTGATGCATGAAGGCACGAGACATTGTCTTATTACAGTGATGCAGGCACGTGATTTTTACAGTAATGTTTTAAAAGCAACCCCCTTACCACTTTTGGAATCTACAAAGAAGAATGGCGAGGGAAAGCCTCAAGATGCTGGAGGAACAGCGCAGACAGATGAAAAAGCTACAGGAGTGGATCAAATTACAGCTTCATCGGAAGATGCCAGAGACCAGAGGATGACGCGTGCTGCCTTGAGACGAGCGAGACGAGAGCAAGAACAGGACCAGCAGAAAGTTATGGAACCTCCAAAGCGTACCTATAGCGAAGCTGTGGGAGGGGCGCGGCCTAAGAATGTCAAGGGGCTTCTGGAAGACGCGCTCCAAAAGCTTCGGGTCACTAAGGATGGCGACTAAGTTTTTAACTTGGAATGTCAATGGCTTAAACTCACCACAGAAGAGAAAGAAAATTTTTCAATATTTAAAACAATTTAAGACTGATGTTATTTGCTTACAAGAAACACATATTAGGGCTATGGACCAAAAGTACTTATTGAACTCTAAATTGGGTACACAATTTATTGCTTCTGCAATGAATAAGAAGAATGGAGTGGTTATTTATGTCAAGAATACTATGACAGTGGAGTTAATAGAAGCAGACAAACAAGGAAGATATGTTATAATAGATTTGTTGCTAGAAGGCAAAAAAACGCTTTTGGTTGGACTGTATGCTCCTAATCAACAACAAGCTGATTTTTATAGTTTATTACACAGCAAGATCACTCAGTTGGATTATAAATCTTTTATTTTTATGGGAGACTGGAATGGCTTTTTGGATGTACAAGTGGACAAGTGTAGTTCTTCTAGGCGTACCCCAAGTCACGCTAGATTGCCTAAATCTTTTTTTGAGATGAAGTATGATTTGGAGTTGCGAGACATTTGGAGAGAAAGACATTTACAAGAAAAGGATTATACTTTTTTTCTGATAGACATCAATCTTTTTCCAGGATTGACTTTATACTAATGACTAATGATTTTTTTCTAGGATCAAGAAGATAAAGATTTGTCCAAGAATTATGTCTGACCATAGTCCAGTTTGGTTAGAGATCGATAAGGATAACAAAGATAGGCGCTCTTGGCGTCTAAATGAGAACCTGTTTAGAAATCAGGGAAATGTGGAAGAATGTAAAAAACAGATGAAGGTCTTTTTTGAAACTAACATGAATAAGGGTACTTCTATGGATATCGTTTGGGATGCTAGCAAAGCTTATATGAGAGGGGTGTTAATATATATGAACAACAAATACAGACGTAATTTGGAATTTAGGAGGAAAGAATTAGAGAATGAAATTAGGGAAAAAGAAAAGGCCCTAATTTTGAATCCATCAGATGTGAAGATTAAAGAGGTTATTAATTTGTTAAGAGGACAGTTTGATAAGTTGATGGCTGATCAGGTGGCAACTAACTTACGGTTTGCTAGGCATAATACTTTTTGTAATGCCAATAAACCAGGTAGATGGTTAGCTTACATGTTAAGGAAGAAGCAAAGGGCTTCTAATATAGATAAAATAGAACATAAGGGTAAGGTTGTGTATCAACAGGATCTTATTAAGGAAGCTTTTGTGGACTTTTATTCTAAATTATATGCTAAAGATAAGATTAATGAAGCAGATATTGATGCATATTTGAGGAACGCTAATATCCCGGTTCTTACACAAGAACAAAAGGAAGAGATTAATCAATTGATAACTGAGGAAGAAATTCTTCTAGCAATTAAACAATTGAAGGTGGATAAAGCGCCAGGCATGGATGGATTGATTGCGGTGTATTATAAAAATGTACAGTCGGAGATGATAAAGCCATTAAGGGAATTGTTTCAGACAATTCAAAGGGGAGGAGGGGTGCCTCCATCTTGGAGAACTGCTTTTATTTCTCTGATTCCGAAGGAAGATCAGGACGTCACTCAAGTAAGAAATTACAGACCAATATCACTTTTGAATACGGACTACAAGATATTTGCTAAGGTTTTAGCTAACAGATTGATGAGGGTATTGCAACAGATAATTCATGGGGACCAAACTGGGTTTATTAGTGGTAGACAAATGAAAAATAATGTGAGACATATAGTTGATTTGTTGGAATTTTTGGAAAGGAACAACCAGATTTTTCTGGATGCTGAAAAAGCTTTTGATCAATTGGATTGGCAATTTTTGATGAAAGTATTAGATAAAATGAATTTTGGGGATAAATTTTTACAACCAATTAGGGCATTATATCAAAAACAAACAGCCCGAATAATAGTAAACAACAGTTTGACTGGAGTATGCAATATTAAAAAGGGCACAAGGCAAGGGTGTCCGTTATCACCTTTATTATTTGTTTTAACATTGGAGATATTACTGATTAAAATACGGAATTCGGATAAAATTAAGGGAATTCAAATAAGAGATCAGGATTATAGACTGAGGGCATTTGCAGACGATCTGGTTGTTACGGTGACCCAGCCAGAAAATTCTGTTGTGGACCTGATGGAGATAATAATGCAATATGGGAATGTTTCTGGATTTAAGGTTAACATACAAAAAACTAAAATATTGGTTAAAAACATGACAGTATCGCAAAAGGCCCTTTTAGAAGGGGTAACTGGATTTGAAATTGTTAAAAGGGTTAAATATTTGGGGGTGTATTTGTCACCCTCAAATGCAAAGTTATATAAAAATAATTATGAAAAGTTATGGGGGAAAGTTCAAAAAGAATTGGATAGCTGGAAAAAATTACAATTGTCTTTATTGGGAAGAATCGCAGCAGTGAAAATGAATGTCTTGCCGAAATTTCTATTTTTATTCCAAATGATACCTATTCTTAAAAAGGACTCAAATTTGGAGGAATGGCAAAAGGGTATCAATAAATTTGTATGGGCAGGGAAAAGGCCACGAGTTAAATTTAAGATTATGCAGGATACGCGTGAAAGAGGTGGTCTTAAAATGCCCAATTTTAAATTATATTATGAAGCTGCTGCGTTGGTAGCGATAAGTGATTGGATTAATTTAACACAATGGAGATTATTAAATCTTGAAGGCCACGACTTGTTATTTGGCTGGCATGCATATTTATTGTATGATAAGAAGGTAGATAATGTGTTTAAGGTGCATATTTTTAGACATGCTTTGTTGAGAGTTTGGAAAAAGTATAGACATAAGTTAAATTACAAGATACCTTTATGGGCAATACCGAAACACGCAATAGAAAATATAAATGTTGGGTTCAAACATGATGTGACTACATACAAGGAAATCTTAAGTTTGGAGAGGAATGTATGGTGTTTGAAGCCGTATAACCTTTTACAACAAGAGAAGATTGTTCAAACTTGGTTTTAGTATGGGCAACTACAGGCCAGGTGGAAAGAAGATCAGAAGATTGGTTTTTCAATGACTGATGAAAATTTGGTAAAGCAAATTAGAAATCAGGGTCCAGCACATATCAAGCGGATATATCTTGCATTGATAGAAATTGACTCAGAAACAGAACTTGTTAAAGATTGTATGATAAAATGGGCTCAGAATATTCAAGAAGTTATTAAAATGGATACTTGGGAAAAGATCTGGGTGAGAAACGTAAAATTTACGCAAGCTCAAAATTTAAGAGAGAACTTTTATAAAATGTTTTATAGGTGGCATTTAGATCCCCTAAAGCTTGCAAGTATGTATCCGAACTACCAGCTTAAATGTTGGAGGTGTGGAGGCGAAGACGCAACGTACTTTCACATATGGTGGACCTGTAAAAAGGTTAAAGCATTTTGGATTAAAATCTGGTGGAACATGCAGAAGATATTTAAGAGAAGGATAAAGTTTTGTCCGCAATTGTTTTTACTGGGCATAATTACTGATACTACTGTTGTGGACACTGAGTTGATGTTGAATTTAATTACGGCAGCAAGACTTTTAGTAGGTCTATACTGGAAGAAGGAAGAACTGCCGACTATAGAAGAATGGACTTTAAAAGTTTCTAACCTGGCGGATATGGCAAAGATTTCGGCGTATTTAAAGGACCATTCGCAATAACCTTATATTACGGAATGGAAAAAATGGATTGATTATATCCAGAATAAATATGGGACTAAAAAGTTTCATTTAGCATTTGAATAAGTTTTGATATGATATTTGTATTGCTTGTAGTCATTTTATATGAGCTAGAGTGCTATAGACCTAATAGTTTATTGTTGTTAGCATAGGGTTGTTTATGTTTGTTTTTATTTTTATACCTTGTATTTAGCTCTGGGAAGTCGGGGACAGGGAGGGGGGGAAAGGGAGGGGGGAGGGTTGGGAAGGGTTGGGTGGGGGGTGGAGGGGAGGGGTTGTTAAAGATAAAATGTATTGAAAAACTTTTCAATAAAAAAAATAAAACAAATTGTTTTATTGTCTATCCTGATGGCCACTTAATAGCTGGCCAGAGAGGAAGAGTTCTTTTTCAAATGGTAAATCTCTGAAACTTCTAGAGAAAGACTATTTGAAAAGGCAGGCAGGAAATTTCTTTAAACTTTCTTTTGGTTTCACAAACTTGAATGTTGCAAACAAACAGTCATTCTAAATTGCAGGCAAGAACCGGCAGAGAGGCAATGAGATGTTTACTAGCCTTTTCAAACAAGAGTTCACAGAATGTTATCTCTGAAGCCTTTGTTACCTCTGCCTTGCTCAAAACGACATGCACATGAAAGATGAAGAGAGAAGGAATTCAGATTGCATTTCCTGACTGTTTAAACTTGATTGTAGAAACGTTACAGACTTTAAATTGCAGATTTTAGAAATTAAAACACATTTCTAACTGGACTTTAAACTTGATTGAGGTAAACACATGCAGCCAGTAAGAATAATTGTTATCCTTGACTTCTTACTTGTAGACAATACACACAATGCAGCCAGTAAAATTGATCACTGATTTTTTCACTTAAGCTTTTGCAGATAACATGGATTGCAGGCAGTAAAAATTAATAACTGTCTTTTGACTGTTCTAGGACAGGCAGTTGTATTGCGAATATAATTCCTTGTTAAGACACTTATTGGTCTGTTTAAGCGAATTTAGTCACATTTAACGGCCCTTTCCAGACAGTGAACTCATAAAGCACCTGGTTCATCTGAAATACCTTTATTTTGCATGTAGAAGGTGGTTACAGCAGAGAAGGTGTGGTCAGGTGAATCTGGCCGGAGCTTTAAGGTCCAAGGACAGTAACAGGATTACTGTCTGCATGGCTTGTGTTCAGATGTTACAATGGAGGATGGAACACAAGGGAGCAAGGAGAAGGAGGAAGTCCAACCCAGAAGGGGTGGATCCTAGTACAGCATCATGAGCAGGATAGGAAATACATCACAAAGGGGGAAGGTACTGGCAGACCCAATTAGCATATTGGTAATTTCCCAAGAACAGCCACGTGGTGGCAGCACACTCCCCGTCTGGTATTTCATAATACCACTATATAAAGTATGTTAATGGGAGTAGAGGAAGGGGATTTGGAGGATTTCGGGGTGGATACCAGAATAGGGAGACAACATGCTTTGGATGTGGAATGAAGGGACACTTTAAAAAAGATTGCCCTAAACGCCAGAAAGAGCAGCAAATTTACTCAGTGTGGGAAGAAGAGGATAATTTTTACTAGGGGTGTCAGGGGCAGTTTATTTTTAGGTCCCACAACGAGCCCTTGATAAATTTAGAAGTGGGACCCGAGAAGGAAGAGGTAGTGTTCTTGATTGATACTGGGGCAGCGCGCACTTCAGTGTCAACTTTAATACCTACCATGAAGATTAGTCAGAATCAGATTAGAGTGTCTGGAGTGAAAGGAAAAGAATTTTATGTAAAACAATTGGAGGAAATTCAAATTGGGCAAGAAAATGGAGAAAATATAAGGGCAAAATTATTATATATACCGGAAGCGGGTGTGAATTTGCTAGGGAGAGATGTGTTAGGAAAATTGGGACTTACAATTACATTTAAGGAAGAAACGAATCCTCTTTTTGTATTAACAGAAGAAGATGAAAAGAGGATAAACCCAAAGGTGTGGGTTGGGGAAGGAAACAGGGGAGGTTTGCAAATTGAGCCCCTAAAAATAGAATTAACAAGGCCAGATGAAGTAGTAAGACAGAAACAATATGATTTGTCAATGGAGGGTCGGAAAGGTCTTCAATCTGTAATTGATGGTTTAGTGAAGGATGGGTTATTAGAACCTACCATGTTACCTTTTAATACATCTATACTTCCTATAAAGAAATCAGATGGAACATACAGGATGGTACAAGATCTTAGGCTTTTGAACAAAATTGTGAGGACTAGACACCCTGTAGTCCCAAACCCATATACTTCGATGGGACACATTCCACCTGAACACCAGTGGTTCAGTGTGGTAGATTTAAAAGATGCATTCTGGGCTTGCCCCTTAGCAGAGGAATCACGTCCATTATTTGCCTTTGAATGGGAGAATCCCTTTACAGGAAGGAAACAACAATATCAATGGACTGTGCTTCCTCAGGGATTTACGGAATCTCCAAACCTTTTTGGGCAAGTGTTGGAACAGGTATTGGAACAATTCCAGGTCCCTGGAGAAACATACATGATACAATATGTAGATGATTTATTAATCTCAGGAAAGAAACAACATCAAGTAAAAGAGGCAACTGATAAATTGCTAGAATTTTTGGGAGAAAAGGGGTTGAGGGTTTCTAAGAAGAAAATACAATATGTTGAAAGTTAGGTGAAGTATTTGGGACATTTAGTAAGTAAAGGCAGTAGAAAAATAACACTGGATAGAATTGAAGGGGTGGTTAAACAGCCTCTTCCTAAAGATAAAAAGGAGTTGAGAAAATTCCTAGGTCTGGTAGGCTATTGTAGGTTATGGATTGACAACTATGCAAGCCTAACTAAACCTCTATATGCTACATTGATTGAATCTGAACCATGGGATTTGGAGTGGGAGAATCAGGAAAAAGAAGATTTTAAGCAAATTAAAGAAGCTTTGACCCAAGCTCCTGTGCTGAGCCTTCCGAATCTAGACAAACCCTTTCATTTGTTTGTAAATGCAGAAGAGGGAATAACTTATGGGATTTTGATTCAAACCTGGGCAGGTCAACACAAACCTGTAGCATTTCTGTTAAAAATTATGGATCCTGTAGTAAGAAGATGGCCAGTCTGTGTACAGGCTATAGCAGCAACGGCCCTCTTAGTACAGGAAAACAGAAAATTAACTTTTGGGGGGGGGCTCTCGTTGTAAGCACACCTCACCAAGTAAGAACAAATCTCCAGCAAAAAGCAGGTCGCTGGTTGACTGATTCGTGAATCTTAAAATATGAGGCTATTTTAATGGAAAAGAATGGTTTGGTTTTGACAACGGATCACAATGTGAATCCAGCTCAATTTTTAGTGAATAAATTGCAAACAAGTGAAGAGAATTTGGAGCATTTTTGCTCTGAAG
This sequence comes from Vipera ursinii, assembly GCF_947247035.1. Taxonomy (NCBI): domain Eukaryota; kingdom Metazoa; phylum Chordata; class Lepidosauria; order Squamata; family Viperidae; genus Vipera; species Vipera ursinii. The sequence continues at coordinate 44,935,070 of NC_139522.1, forward strand.
TAATTGAGATGCAAACAAAAATACGACCTGACCTGGAGGAATGTCCCTTGGAAAAAGGGGAATCCCTGTTTATAGATGGGTTGTCCAGAGTAGAGGCAGGGATTAGGAAAAATGGATATCCTATTGTGAATGGACACACCAAGGAATTATTGGAGGCTGGTAGCCTACCTACTAATTGGTCAGCACAAACGTGCGAATTATATGCCCTAAATCAGGCATTGAAATTGTTGCAAGGTAAAATAGGAAATGTTTATACAGACTCTAGATATGCCTTTGGTGTAGTCCATACTTTTGGAAAAATATGGAGAGATCGGGGAATGATCAACAGTAGAGGGAAAGAAATAGTACATGAGGAATTAATTAAGCAAGTGTTAATGTCCTTAGAACAACCTAAAAGAATTGCAGTAGTACATGTTAATGCACATCAAAAAGGAAATTCCTTTGAAATAATTGGAAATCGATTGGCTGATGAGGAAGCTAAATTAGCAAGCAATGAAAGTATTGACTTCCTGTTTGGTAGCGTTGAGACAAGTCGGGAAAGTCAGTGCTTGGCTTTCCAGCTTGATTTTTTGTTTGTCTAACGGCCCTGAAAGGGTTGAAAGTTTCCTTGGAGAGGCAATGAAGGAGGAGGGGCACTTCAGGAGCTCAGATCAGGGGGCACCCAATCAGAGCGAACTGTAAGACCCTCTGCAAACCAAAGATAAAAGGCTGTTTTTTATCGTCAGCCATAGACGTCTCCAGCGGGAAGAAGAGAATTACAATTCAGAGGAACTCCGACAGCGTGTTGAATCTGGGTGAGCAGATCGTTTCCTTTCCTTCTCTTAGAAGATTATTAATGTTGAATCCCTGATGATAAGAGCTGGAAGGCAAAGACCCCCAGAAGATTTATGAGCGGCGGGTTATTTACTCGGGGTGGAAGAAATTCTTTCTTTAAAATATTGGACATTGATAAATAAGCTAAGGAGGACATCTAGTGGTGGAAAAAAAAAGAAGAAGAATGAAATCTTTGTAATTTCCTCTGTTGATGGAAACATGACCTTGGAAAGGACACCTGCAATAAGATAAAGTTGCTTTGTTATGACACTGAGACTTAAAGTTATTTTTGTTGAACTTGAATAAGTTTAAACAGACACTGTTTTTGCTACAGACTGTAAATTTCAAAATGACTTCATCTAATATTAACTAGACTTATGAAAAAAACTTCCTCTGCACCTTCAGTTGTTCAATCCAGTTCTACAACACAAGGATCCATTGAAGCTATGTTGCAAAGGGAAAAGACTACAGTTCAAAGTGAAACACAGACCTCAGTAAAATTTCTTCAGGATCTCATGTTGAAGAATCAAGAGACGGTGGAGAAACACCGCTTGGAGAGTAATGGGAATGGATAAAGAAAGTGGAATTTTTTCAGTTAATATAAATGGATTGAACTCTCCAATTAAAAGAAACAAGACTTTTAGGAAATTATGGAAACTAAATTTGGACATAATTTGTTTGCAAGAAACGCATATAAAAGCACAACATTACAAACTATTGGAATATCCAAAAATTTGAAAACTTTATTATACATTGGCACAACAAAAAAAGAGGAGTAGCTCTATATATTAAAGAGACAATACATTTGAAAATGGTATATTCAGATGAAGAAGGAAGAATATTAATTGTAGAGATTTATCTGCATCAAAAACAAATATTATTAGTGGCAATATACACACCGAATAGCAATCAGGACAAATTTTATAAAAACTTACATAAAAAACTAATAGAAATGGAGTATCAAAATATTTGTTAATTAGGAGACTTTAATGCAATAACAGATGGAAAAAATTGACTATAAAAGTAACAAAACAAAGAAAAATGTTAGAGGAAGACTACCTAAGACATTTTTTGATATGGCGGAGGAAATTGGAATTCAAGATGTTTGGAGGGAAATAAATCCACAAAAATTACAATATACTTTTTACTCAAACAGCCAGAAATCCTGGTCAAGAATTGATATGATTTGGATGACCGCAGATCTGAGAACGAATGTGCAGGACATTGAAATAGAAATAGGTACATGGGCAGACCATAACCCCTTGAAAATAACTTGGAAAGAGATACAAAAAAGGCCAAGATGGACCTTAAATAGTTCTGTATTAAAAGAAAAAGAATTTATAGAATTAACAGAAAAAGAAATGGAACTTTTTTTTAAAGAAAATAAAAAAGAAGATACTAAGATACAAAATTTATGGGACACAAGTAGTTATAGTGTATACCTTTTAAAAATGAAAATTATCAGCACTTTTGATCAGTGACGTCATCAAAATAAACAAACCCACGTGGTGTTGATTACGCCAGCAGATCATGGCCCTATGCGGAAGTAACCGCCCTATTTCCAGATAAGGCGAACGGAAGTGATGTGTAGCCCTAAGCCCATCAGGATAAGCAAGAGTAACCCTAGCAACCCTATTTTCAGATAAGGCGTCTTGAACCTAACCCCATCAATAAGTCAAGGCAGGCAACCCTCTGGGTACATGATTAGCTTAACCCTAGACTAATTCTATGGACATTCAAAACAAACAGAATAAGCTAAATAAAGTAAATAATTAAAAGAGGCCTGTGCATTTGGAATACAAACCCTACTTTGGGGAGATGGGAAATAATAATAATAAAAAATGCTTTTTATTTCTAATCGTTCTAGCCTAATGATGCTTTTAATTTTTGTGGAGTTTTTCTCAAATGCAGGGTGGGGAAAAAACCATTTAAAACCCACAGCTGGTTTTTACCTTTGTAAAACTCTAACGTCACATATTTTGTCAATTGAGCCCTCAAATCCACATGTACATGTAACCGTACGAAGCACGGCCTTAATAAAATTTATTCTGCACCCCCTACAGCAAAAAGACAAGGAATATTAACAGGAATTAAAATGCTCACAAGAGGCAACTAGCCAGGTGGGAGGTAGACTTGTTTGGGCATGTTAGGCCTGCGGGTCCGGGCATGCGTGTTTGTGCCTGATGGTAAAAAAGGGTGTTAGGCCTTGTTCGGGACATGCCTGAGCATGTCATACCCCGTGATTCTGGACAGGCGCAAGGCTCAAGGACGTGTCATAGCATGCGCGGGGGGGGGGGGGTAGATTGTACAGGCAAGTCTGAACAGCTGGTAATTTAATTCCACCAGTCTTTTGAAGATGGCAAATACTGATGGAGATTTGTTTGATGTAAATTTGACCCCCAAACCTCCCAAACGTAGATGTAGAATAAGAAAAGGACCTGAGCTATATGGCTTCGTTGAAGACAACAAACTTATAAAGCCTTGTTGTTGCAGATTCTGCAAAACATCAAATGGTAAGTAAATATAAAAATTAAGAAAACAGTATTTTGATTAGTTTTTCTTTTCCTTCAGAATGGGAGGATGACCAGCCATTTGCAGATTTCACAATTCCAAAAGAGTCCCAAGGAATCCGGGGTGACAGCCAAAAGCCTTCCACAAGCTACGAATGCTGTTAGGAGGTATAATATCTAGCATTTTATCCAACTGCAAAACCATTAGTATTATTTTTTAGAAACTAAAGGGAGGAGAGGTGGTATTACATTATTAGGAATGTTGGTGATAGCCTTTTATATGTTTGTTTCACCAGAGCCGGCCTGCAAAAAAGCAAAAATGCATGGAGGTGGACTTCCCACATCCCCAGCAGGCAGCGATAGTTGTGAATCTATGCCTGTATCTCAACCAGAAGAGGAGTTATGTTATTCTATGCCTCCGCTACAAGCCCCTAACTCTGCAAACTCTCAGAATATGAACTATGTTTATCTGGGTATGGTGCAGGCATGGGAGAAGCCTATCCGAAATTTCAGGGCTGTGGAACACTATCAATGATATAGATTTGCTAATCTTGACCGGATCCACTCTTTTGTAGATGCTGTAGAGGCTATTCATAATGCGGTACAGACTCTTTTGAATAATGTTGCCAGGGACATAGGTCCAAATGATTTCGTTCAACTTCGGTTGGATGCAGACGGGCTAAATCATCCTCTCTTTTCTCTTAGGAGGCTTGTGAATGATTTAAATGCTGATGATTTGCTGACCAGTGTTGAAAATCTGCTTCAAAGCAAGGCAGAGATATTGGGGGGGGGGTGTAATTTACTATTAGTGATTACCTGTACTATTGTGAAGAACAGGGAGGGGGGTGGGCTTAGGAAGTTAAACACTGTACTGCTCAGTAGCGTGCTGAAGAAAAAAAGACAACACCTAGTAGATTTCAATGTTTTGCCAGCTGTTTGCTCTATCTGATTGGTGTGGATGATAGAAATCAAGAAATTATTACCAGGGCCAGGGAACTTCACAGCAGGCTGGGTATTTCCACAGAAAACAGGATTGACTTTTCTCAGAAACACCTCTTTGAAGAATATTTAAGGGTCACTATAAAGATCTTGTTTTATATGCAGGGTGGGTGGAGGTTTTTTGTCACAGGTAGCCCACAGCGAGAAAAAATGTGTTTATATTGTTACACGACAAGCATTACTATGGCATCAAAAATATCAAGGGCTTCCTGGGTGAACGCTATTTCTGTAAATTCTGCCACACACCCTACCACCACAAATTTAGTCACGGCTGTCAATATATCTGCAGAGCATGCCTCAAGCAAGAATGTCAGGAGGTGGAGGCAGAGAATACGTACTGCCGTAGATGCAAAGTGCTTTGCCGGTCTAAGGTGTGTCTTGAAAGACACACACAACTCGCTAGGGATGGGAAGGTTGACTGTAAGAATAAAGCATATTGTGAAGCATGTGGGATTTACGTCTTTACCCCCCACAAAAAGTGCAAGGAAATCAAGTGCGGACAGTGCTCTGAGAAGGTTGAAAGCTTGGATGGGCATTTATGCTTTCTAAAATCATTGGTCTGACTGCAAATTGGTGAAAGATACATCATTTATGATTTTGAATGCTGTCAAGAGACAGGAACCCATATACCTAATTATGTCTACACCAGGGATATGTTGAAGGAGGGGTATGATAAAGACGTTGTGAGTTGGGATTGTTATGGTGTTAGATGCCTGGAACAGTTTGTAAAGGATTTTATAAATCTTAATTTTAAAGGATGTACTTTTATCGCTCACAACTCCAAAGGTTATGACGGGTACCTAGTACTGAGGCAGCTGATCCGTGAAAAGGTTAGGGTTGAACTTATAAGTCAGGGGGGGAAACTGCTGTGTATTACCCTTTCAGATTATAAGATTCAGTTTATTGATAGTCTTTCATTTTTACCCCTTAATTAAGCAAATTACCCAAAGCTAAGTGGTTTCAAGGCAGCAAAGGGTATTTCCCCCACTTGTTCAATACAATGGCCAATCAAGACTATGTGGGACCGCTCCCTGAAGCCAAGTATTATAGCCCTGACACCATGATGCCCGGGGAGAGAGAAGAATTCATGAAATGGCACGCTGCTAATACAGGTACTGTGTTTAAACTAAAGGCGGCTCTGGCTTACTATTGCAGACAAGATGTAGATATATTAAGAGAGGCCTGTATTCGATTTAGGGAACAGGTGATGGAAATGACTGAGCTTGAGTTTCTCAAGAGAGGTGGGGGCGATATTGTTGAGGAGATAGACATTCGAAGCATTGACCCCTTCCAATATATCACATTGGCATCCGTCTGCATGGCACAGTACCGGTTCATGTATTTGAAGAGAGATACCATTGCGTTAGCACCTTTGGACAGCTATCACAAGACACAAAAAAGGTATTCATCTCCAGCGATTCAGTGGTTGATGCATATAGAGCGCACTGAGAATCTCAGTATTCAGCATGCTCTAAAGGGGGGGTGAAAAGCAAGTAGGCAAATATTTTTAGATGGTTTTGCTGTCATAAATGGAACTCCCACAGCTTTTGAATTTTACGGTTGTTTTTTTCATGGGTGCCCTGTCTGCTACTCTGAAAAATTACTTGATTCAACATATGGTAGCCTGCACAACCGTACTAGGATTAAAGAAGAGGACCTCAGGGCCCAGGGTTATGCTGTGCACTGCATTTGGGAACACGAATGGAGGGCCTTGGTGGAGGCTGACACCTCTTTGAAGCAGTTCCTAGTTGAGAATAAGCTCCCAACTCCTTTGAATCCTCGCGATGCTTTTTTTGGTGGTAGAACAAATGCCACATGTCTTTAATACAAACCAAAACCTGGTGAACAAATCTTATACTACGATTTCACCAGTTTGTACCCTTTTGTGAATAAGACCAAGGAGTACCCAATCGGCCATCCACAAATTATCTACCAAAACTTTGGGTACATAAAGCAATATTTTGGGTTAGCCAAAGTCAAAGTGTATCTGCCAAGGAATCTCTATTTCCCTGTCCTACCCCACAAGTACCCCAGCAGTGCTAAAGGTGAAGGGAATCACACTAAACTGCAGTAACAGCAAAAATGTTAATTTTGACAGCTTGAAAGATTTGGTAGATGATTATTGTCTGTCTGGTGCAGAGAGAAGAAAAGAGATCAGGGTAGAACAGTTGGGGATTGTTAGGGTTAAGAAACAGTGGACCCTAGAAACGAGAGTCCTCCATAAAACTCTAAAAGTAGTGTATAACAAAAAAATATTAAAGAGCGAAGATTACTGTATGGTGCCTTACGGCTATTAAGGATGGTGGAAAATATTGCACAATTTGTACACCCCTTCTCCTGTATTATAAGCGGTCCATCCAATTCTGGCAAATCTTTTTTTATCAAACAAATGTTAGAACATGGTGATGTCGTGTTGTCTCAATTGCCTCAAAATATTGTATGGTTTGATAGCTGTTGGCAACCTCTGTACAAAGAACTGCTTAATAAATTCCCTTACATTAAGTTTATGGAGGGGCTTCCATCTTCTTTTGAAGATGATGATTTGTTTCCGCCAAATCAAATTACTCTAGCTGTGATAGATGATCTCATGACATCGGCCAGTGAGAGCGATCAAATAGAGAAGGCTTTTACACAGTACGTTCATCACAGAAACCTGAGCATTATTCTCATATTGCAAAACCTGTTTTTTCAAGGTAAGAAAATGAGAACAATAGCTCTGAATTCCAAATATTTGGTTTTATTCAGCAACCCCCATGATCAGATGCAAATTGTCACACTGGCCAGGCAGATGTACCCCACTAACACAAAGTATTTTTAGAAGTATTCCAAGATGCCACTCGCAAACCACACGGGTACCTTTTGGTAGATTTGGCAGCCACCACTCCAGAATCCTACAGGTTGAGAACAGGCCTCTTCCCACCTGATTGGCCTGCTGTTTACACAATGAAAAAGAAGTGTAAAAAGCAGTAGCCCGGCTGCCTTAGCACTAGTTCATTTAAGATGTCAGAGAGGGTACGTAGAAATTGGGGGCTTTTAAAAATCTTAGTAAAGGCCGGACCAAGACAGAGAAAAGCCATCTTATGCAATGCTAATAATGACCTGGTGGGGGCTATAGCAGAAATAGCTTTGAACACCCTAAAAGGAAACCTTCCTCTGAAACCTTCACAATTCCGGTCTCTAAAGAGAAAGAAAGGTGTTATTAAAAAGTTGAGTGATAGAAAGGTCTCACTCAAAAAGAAGAAGCAGGTCATACTTCAGTCGGGTGGTTTTATCGGTCCCTTACTAGGGGCAGCTATACTGCTGTTGACTAGCCTGTTAGCTGGATAAACCATGGATCATGCCGAGAAAATGTATCTGGTATTGCGTCATCAGATGGAGCAACTACAGGGCAGGCCCCCTACTATGGGGGCTACAGCCACTAACCGGTTGGATGCTGAGATCCGTGCCATTCTTCAGAGAGCTAATCTGTTAGATGTTTTTTGTGCCAGCCATGGCAGTTCCCCAAAAAGGTCATCAGATGGGAGCAAAGAGGCATCTTTGCTCCCACTGGTGGGTCAGGGGTCCCCGGCCCCTGCAGCCCCATTGGAGAGAGTTAATTGGTAAGGGAGGGGCTGAGAACCCCCATAAAAACCTCTGCTCAGGGGCTGCTCTCTCTCTGCTCTCTTTGTTCTCTCTTCTGCTTGCTTGCTTGCTGATCCATGAGCTCAATCCAGGCATGGATGCCTCCATGCCAGGGAACTCTTTCTATTTACTTTATCGTTAAATAAAGCTTTGACTGATTGCATCCCTGCGTGCTGCCTTTTACTTGGAAGCACCTTAACGAACCATCGATCTCGTGAGGCCATCTCACATAATCTGTGTGAGGATGACAAGATTAAGCTCTACAGTTCTGCATTGCAGAGGTATCTAAGACTAACCAGGCAAAATGAGTCTGAAAAGGACAGACTGAATCTCATTTACCCACCGGAAGAACCTCGGCCACTTCCAACATTACCAGAACAGCCGCCACAGCCATCTCCGCAGGACACAGCAATGGCCGAGATCCTAAGCGGTGTAAGCACCCGTTACAGGAAAAATGCGGAACTTTTGCTGAACAAAATGAAACAGCATCAGGACATCTCAACCTGGGATGATCGCGGTACCTTTTTATACAAAGGGGTCCCTATTCCTGGTACTAATATTTTAGACTTGGTGAAAGGAGCCTCGCAGCACCGAGCCCCTACTGAGAAGCGGAAACCTAAAGGCTGGGATGACTTTATGAATGCTATGGCTGAGGTGAATGTTCCGACCTCTGCGTTGGGGTCTACAGCTGTTAAAGAGCAAATAGAAAAGTTGAAAGATTCTCTGGTTGTTAAGGATGAAACTGCTACTAGCCCCGACTCTGTTATGACAGCCCCTTTTGGGGCTCAGAAGCCTCTGTTTACCAGTGCCCCTTCTAGCCCTTGGACATTAAACCCTAGAAGTAGGCTCAGGTTTGGTGACTGGCTCAATTTGTAAAATGAATAAAAACACAGTGAAACAAGTAAAAACGTTTAAGTCTTTTTCTTTATTTTACAGTAAGGCAGGCATGTCTGCATGCACTGGTAACGATTACAGGTTCCAAGTCCCCTTCCCACCTTTATAGTTTTTACAAACAGCTTTACCATTTGATCATTTTTAATATTGACATTGGAGTACATCTTTAAAATATTTTCATAGTCTACTCCTTTAGTCCGTTTCAGTAGAAAAAATGCACAGTGTTGCCTGCAGGTCACAACGTTGGGGTGCTGCAGTTGGCATTGGTGAAATGTGTACTTTTCAGCTTGCTGCTCTAAAAATGTCGCTATGGAGCCAGGAAAGTCAGGGCTATCCGGCCGTCTTCCATAAGAATAAAAAAAATCACCATATCCGGGAGATGGGAAGTAGAGGGCCAGCCAGTGTTCACCAGGCAGAGTGTGAGGGTGGGTATTTACAATTAATCCAAAAGGTCTTTTGGAGATTTGTCTCTGGGGTAGCAGGTCACAAGGGTAGACCCCTAGAAAGGCTTTATTTCCAGAGAACAAGTGGCAGAGTTGCAGTGTGTCCATACTCACATATAATCAAAGAGCACATTCCTTGTGTGACTTATTTCAATAAGGTTTTCAAAGATTGCATAGAGAATCATGTTGACGGTGTTGGGGAGGGGTTGTGCAAATCTAATTTCGGCTCTAAGGTTACCGTTCCTGATCAAAGAATAGTGCTCAGAGCACCCCTGATCAGGACTCAAGTCAAAACAATACAAAGTATACCCTTGGTTAAACTCTTCCCTACTGATTAATAGCGGCCTGTCTTTCATGCCTTTGCCTGTGGCCTGCACCATCTGCATGTACTCTCTCACAAAAAGACCGTGCTCATAATCAGGCTGAAGAGGCTTTGCAGGAATCTGCTCGCCATCACAATGCAAGGCGCAAAAATTGACATTGCAGTGTTGAACATTGAACGGATTTCTTTCATAATCCCCACTAAAAGATGCATTGTCCACAAACCCAATCACTAATTGTTTAGGTAGCTGACCCAGAAATAGATTTTCCTGATTACACACAAGGCTACCTGCAGGAATGCTGTAAACCTTCATCCCCACTCGATCAATGGGGTATTTGGCATTGGAGGAGAGCAAAGCTTCTGCATGACCAATGCGCACTCCTGGGGCTACTTTTACACGTTTTACAACGAGAGAAGCCACCAAGAGTTGCACTTTGTAATTCTCATTGCCATCCTTCATCACGCAAAATTCATTTCTGCTTCTTGTGAGTTTGACTTTCACATCAACACTGTTAATTAGCAGTCTGTCTTGAAAAAACAGATCGCTATGCAGAGGTCCTAGCAGGTCCCATTTACGACTACCGGCCATGTGTCTTGCTCTCGCTTTGAAAGCGGAGTTCCCAGCAGCTGTCAGTAGAGTACTCTCCATGAGGTCCGAGTCATCTTTGTAAAAACCACCAGCTGTAAATTGGGTACCCAGCGCATCACCACCAAAGTTCAGAATCAGTTCAATCATGGCCCGGTAAGAATAGCAATGATGGCTCTGTGTAATGAGCCGATCTCCCAAGGTAACATCCAGCTGATTAAACAGTGATGCTATGGGGTAGTTGGTCAGGGCCACCCTAGCCCCGTCGTCAATATCCAAACCATCAGCCTTTACAATCTTGCAACTCACATACAGCAGGATGTTGTATAAATCCGTGTAATGTTCACCATGCCCCGTGATAAAAAATTCCAGGGGAGCATTGGGTGTCAGCGTTGATAAAGGTGGGATCTCGACATAGGTACTGTTTTCAATACTGGTCTGTGTAGGTGCCAGTTGAAAAAGATCCAGTTCTGATTTAACACATTCCTCTGAAGCAGAATGAATAAATGCCATATCGTATTAGAATATGTCTTCCTTGTCACAGGGCTTCCTCTTCTGTGCACGTCTCCTCTTGGTATGGCGGGTCTTTTTCACAAGTCTTCTCTTTTTAAACGGAATAGGCGGGCCCAATGCGTAATTCTTCTTGGTTATGATCATCCCTGATCCATCCTGCCCCCTCTCAACAACACGGGATACAAGATGACCCGCAACATCTCTGGCAGATTTCACATGCGGCTTAATGATTTCTAATCCTCACCTCAAAAAAGGCATTGCTTTTCGAAAAAGCCCACGGAACAGACCCCCTAAACCTGTCCTGTACATAATGGGGGCTCCTCGGAAGAATGGAAGGCCGCCACCAGCTTGTGCCCTGTAGTAAGCCATGTAGTCTTGAGGGTTCCCATGCTCCTTGATCACAACCATCCTTCACTTTTCCGAGGCCTAAAATGAAGCTTGACAATCACCTTCCCGTGATAAAAATGCACATTTTTGTCCTGATCGGTTTTGATTTCTATGGTAATGGTATCGATGTGTTGTTTGCTGAGCGGTACATAATGTGGATGGTCATAGGTCATTGTGACGAAATCATTGTCTTGCCCTTGCACAGGCACACACCGTAGTAATGGCACATAGAAGTCGCCCACTATCTGGAGCTCTACAATGTCTGTGTAAACATATAATGTGCTGAATCCAGGGAACATACCTAACAGATGTCCGAGTTCTCTGCTAACTAGAATGGTGTGTGGTTCATCTCCTTTAAGATTAATTTTTCGACCCACTGAATCATAATGTAGGGTTGTCTTAGGTCCGTCCTTGACATTTGATATAAGCTTGTTCATATTTTCTAACAGATGTCGGATGCTGTTATAGTACCCGCTTCTCAAAGAAAAATGCCATCTCTTTCTCTCGTTAGCAATTTCAAACTATCCAGGTGAAGTTAATGTGTGCCAACTATGCGGATACTGTATCTCTGCTAGCGCTACTTCCCACGATCCTGGAAGATCCAGCGATCTTGCTAATTGAATGGTAAAATTAGAATTTTTGTTTTGGGGAAAAATTGCTGCTGATGCATTGCTGGGTAGGGTGATGTAAAACTCCTCCATATCAAATATGTTGTACTTCAGTCTCCTTAACCCAACTGTTGAACTTCTCTGGCCAGCCAGTCCATTTGACTAGAAACTCTCTGTGTCTCCCCCGCCCTGTTTTTTGAATAATTTTCTCTATCCTGTATATGCGCTGTTGGTCAGCAGGAACCTTTTGGAGCTCCTCAAAGTAAAAAGCCCCCTTTACAGGGTCACCTGTGTAATCATTTAATCTATACACAACTCTTTCCCCCCTTGTCTCCAGTTCTTTGATGATGAATATCTCATCTGTAAAGGTTTGCTGATAGCCCTTTTCAAACTTACCCCTCAGTCTGGATACTCTGACATGAACCCCCACCTTAAGACATTTTTTCTTTCTTTTACTTTTTAAAGCTACCCCATAAAGCCTCATCCACACATCCCTTTCGTTAGACAAATTTACGGTATTAGGAGCAGTCCCGATGCTACGATGGTAAGTGCTATTGTACGCCTGAAGAGTATCTGCCAAAATGTCTACATACCGATGTGTATTTCTAGCTGTGAAATATCTCCAGAGTTTGTTTTTTAGGGTTCTATTAAACCTCTCTATAACGGCTGCTTTAGTTTCACTATGAGTGACAAAATGATGAATGCCATAACATGCTAAAAGTTTCTTCAGCGGGATATTCAAGAACTCTTTACCTGCATCTGTCTGTATTTCTCGGGGTGCGCGTCCTGTTTCAAAGATATTCTGGAAGGCAGCTGTAACTTCCCTCCCTGTTTTATCAGATAAAGGGGAGGCCCAGGCATATTTGGATAACACATCGATAACTGTTAAGATGTACTTTTTTCCATGGTTCTCCTTAGAAAACTTGGAGACATCTATGAGATCAGCCTGCCATTGATGATCTAAGCCAGACACTACTGTTTTATTTCTAGGAAAATTAATTCTTGCAGGCTTATGAAGCGTATAAGCGTCTTGCCCTGACAGCCACGTCTTGACTTGTTTCATGGTGAGGCTTTTATCATGTTTTCTAGCTTCCTGAAAAAGGCTATTCACACCTCCATAACTACCTACACATCCTGGTGTATAATAAATATGGCTTAGAAACTTTTCATGCATCATTATACTGAAAGAAAACTGACAAATGGTCAAGCGTTGACATTAACACAGTCTTTTATTGGTTATACAGAGTTCAGGCGGGGGCATGGCTCCACCACCAGAAAAATACCCCTCATCTCCACTATCAGAATCAGAAGATAAACCCCCATAACAGGCTATTTTACAATACGGTGACCCGCCTGCACCCTCCAATTCATGTCCACAGTCGCAAGCAAGCCAGTCTTTACAAAAATTGCAGCTCTTTAACTGACAGGGCTGGTAGCGTGGTCTCTGGGTTAGCTCAGAACCCCAGTTATAGTCTAGATCAGAAAAATCTGCAGAAGCTTTGTGACTGCTGCGATTACCACAGGAATATAAAATCAGGGTGTCTTGAAGTGTTTGCTGTCTAGGCGTTATTAATTCGGAGTCTGCAAAATACAGAGCACATCCTGCTAGTGTGATATCAGCACCAGCAGCATTTACATTAACATAAATAAAAACATATTTTACTTACCATTGCAGGGAGATAATGTAGCATCATTCATAATTTCACAGGCTGTACGGTAGGTACTCTGCACCTCATCGATAAAATTACAACACATCATGCTACAGCCGGGCAAAACGGGCCTAAATAAAAAAAATTCTCCATCATAACCCCTGTTAGACACAAAAATAGTCACAAATTGAAATTCACTCTCTTTGTGTTACAAATAGAAAAGAAGTTTATTAGACTTCACAACAAAGTCCAAAAAGTAACGGTTTGCAAAGCGTGGTGGATTCAGGAAGGCAAACAATGTAGCCAAACACTGAACCACACCCCAAATTCCAAAATCACATATTATTATACATCCTATCGCGACGCCCCATTCCCTCCCCCATGGCCCCATTGGCTTAGGCTTTGGAGGTTACAATCTATCAGAAGCGCCTAAACAGAATACATTATCTCTGCCCCTGTTTGCTTACATTATACTAATAAGATCCCTCCCTTACTATCCTGTTTCTGGGGAAGAGATGCCTCCCATGTTCTACACCTGCCAGGGGTACCAGGCACCAGAAGGTACTTAAAAACAATTCCTAGATGGTGACTCACACTGGGCCCCATGGTAACTCCTGTTATCCCCCTCCCTCCATCTGAGGCCTGTATTTTCCCCCATATACTCAAAGCATCTACTCAGGCAATTGATTATAAAATGATTATTATAAAATATAAAATATGATTACATGATAATAATAATATATATATATATATATATATATTTATTTTTAAACTTCCTCACTACTTCCAGTTATTTTCCACAAATCCACCCTTTTTCTTTTTAACCATTCTTTAAAAATAAAACATTAAAATCTTTCCAAATTTCTCTGTATTTCTAATTTCCTTTCATATTCTACAAAATTAGTTTCTTCATTGATTTGTGTAAGGTTATACATTTTTCTCCCTAATGATTCCTTCTGATTAATTTGTATTATTCCTTCCACAGTACTCTGAACAATATTCTTAATGAGAGGGATAAGACAAGGTAAAAACATTAATCCCATAATGATTATTACAAGCATAAACAAAGCTTGCTTCCAATTTCTAAAAATCCCCCCTAAAAAGCCATTATCATCCAATATTCCGGTCCAAGTTTGTACAGGAACATGTGCTAATTTTCGCATTTTATTAGTAATTTCTTCTATAACGTTTCCATTATCATCTATTTGCAAACAACAGTTAGTTAAGTTAAATTTTCCACACACACCTCCCTCTTCTGCTAGCAAATAATCCAATGCTAACCTATTTTGATATATTGCTGTCCTCATTTGTTTTGTTTTGTTTATGTTTTATTTAATTTATATACCGCCCTTCTCCCTGGGGACTCAGGGCGGTTCACAGGGCATATAAATAAAAATACAATACTATACAAAAGTTAAAACAAAGATTAAATCAGTGCCCAATTAAAAACAATAATACAATCTAAAATGACAATTTAAAACCCAACTCCCCCATCAGGCCAGACCGGCCAATTCAAACAAATGGGTCTTCAGACCACGACGGAAAGTTCGGAGGTCCGATGCCGTCCGGAGCTCCACCGGCAGTTGGTTCCACAAAGCCGGGGCACCCACAGAGAAGGCTCTCCCCCTGGGGGCCGCCAGTCGGCATTCCCTGACCGGAGGCACCCTGAGGAGGCCCTCTCTGTGGGAACGCACAGGGCGGAGGGGAGTTGAAGCCGGCAGCAGGTGGTCCCCGAGGTACCCCGGACCCATGCCATGTAGGGACTTAAAGATCATAACTAAGACCTTGAACCTCACCCGGAAGACAACTGGTAACCAATGCAGCTCGCGGAGCAAAGGTGTAACATGGGAGTACCGGGAAACTCCCAAGACAACTCTCGCGGCCGCATTCTGTACCAGTTGGAGCCTCCGAGTGGTCTTCAAGGGAAGCCCCATGTAGAGAGCATTACAGTAGTCAAGGCGAGAGGTCACGAGCGCATGAGTGACCGTGCACAGGGCATCCCGGTCCAGATAGGGCCGCAACTGGCGCACCAGGCGAACCTGGGCAAAAGCCCCCCTAGTCACGGCCACTACATGATCTTCTAGGGTAAGCCGTGAATCTAGGAGGACTCCCAAGTTGCGAGCCCTATCCACGGGGGGTAAGAGCTCACCCCCCATAGAAAGAGATGGAACATTTTGAATGTCCCGGGATGCCGGAATGCACAGCCACTCAGTCTTGTCAGGGTTGAGCTGAAGTCTGTTCCTCCCCATCCAGACCCGAACCGCCTCCAGGCAACGGGACATCACAGCGAGGGCATCACTGGGGTGGTTTGGGGTCGAAAAGAAAAGTTGGGTATCATCGGCATATTGATGATACCCAACTCCAAAACCACGAATGATCTCACCCAGCGGTTTCATGTAGATGTTGAACAGGAGAGGCGAGAGAACCGACCCCTGAGGAACTCCACAAACGAGAGACCTCGGGGTCGATCTCTGCCCCCCTGCCAACACCGACTGCGAACGTCCCAGGAGATAGGAGGAGAACCACCGAAGAACCGTGCCTCCCACTCCCAATCCCCTGAGACGCCGCAGCAAGATACCATGGTCGATGGTATCGAAAGCCGCCGAGAGGTCTAATAGGACTAGGACAGAGGAATATCCCCTGTCCCGAGCCCTCCAGAGATCATTCACCAGAGCGACCAATGCCGTCTCCGTGCTGTACCCGGGCCTGAAACCCGATTGGTAGGGGTCCAGATAATCCGCTTCATCCAGGACCAGAGGGAGCTGATGCGCCACCACACTCTCAACAACCTTCGCAAGAAAGCGAAGGTTGGAGACCGGACGAAAGTTGTTCAATACAGCTGGGTCCAAGGCAGGCTTCTTGAGGAGAGGTCTCACCACCGCCTCCTTCAAGACGGTGGGGAAATAACCCTCACTCAAAGAAGCAGATATAACCGCCAGGAGCCAGCTTCGTGTCCTCTCCCTAGCTGCATAAACCAGCCAGGAAGGGCACGGGTCCAACAAACATGTGGAGGAGCTCAGCCTCCCCATAATCCTGTCCACTTCATCAGGGGTCACAGAATCAAACTCTTCCCAGATAACATTGACAAGACCGTCCGTGTCCTGATCGCCTGACTATGCCCAGCTGGAGTCCAAACCGGTCCGAATCCGAGCGATTTTATCCGACAGATGTTGACTAAATTCCTCGGCACGACCCTGCAAGGGATCCTCCCTCACCTCCTGATTAAGAAGTGAGCGAGTCACCCTAAACAGGGCGGCCGGGCGATTATCTGCGGACGCAATGAGGGTAGAGAAGTAATTACACCTCGCCACCCGCATCGCTGCGAGATAAGACCTAATATAGGTTCTTAACCGCAACCGGTCGGGTTCGGATCGGCTCGACCTCCAACAGCTCTCTAGGCCCCGTTTCCGACGCTTCATCTCCCGGAGCTCCGCGGAGAACCATGGAGCTCGCTGGGATCTGCGCCGGGTCAGGGGCCGCAAGGGTACAACCCGGTCAAGTGCCTCAGTGGCTGCCCTTTCCCAGGTTTCCACTAAGGCATCCGCCGAGCTGTGAGCAATGGAGGCAGGTGGGGACCCCAGCGCCGCTTGGAATCTGTCAGGATCCATTAAGCGTCTGGGGCGGTACCATCTAATTGGTTCCGTATCCCCACGGCGGGGGGTGGCAAAACGGAAGACCATCCGCAGGAGATGATGATCGGTCCATGACAGGGGCATAATAAATGGAGAGCCCCCACCAAGATCATCCAACCACCGTCTAGATAAAAAAATCAGGTCAAGAGTGTGGCCTCCCTCATGAGTTGGTTCAGAAATTACTTGCGTCAGGTCCATGGCCGTCATGGAAGCCATGAACTCCCGAGCTAGCTCAGATGAGCCTCCCAGGGATGGTAGATTGAAGTCTCCCAAAACTATAAGTTTGGGAAACTCAACCACCAACCCTGAGAGGATATCAAGCAGCTCGGGCAGGGCTGCCGCTGTACGACTAGGCGAAATGTACGTCAGCAGCAAACCCAACTGCGCCCCAGAACCAAATCTCACAAAGAGAGACTCACACCCGACTATCTGAGAAACGGTGGTCTCCCGCGGACATAAGGTCTCCCTAATGATAACTGCCACTCCCCCACCCCTACCTTGAGCTCTAGGCCGGTGCAGCACCCGGAAGCCTGGTGGGCAGATGTCAACCAAAGGGACCCCACCCTCTGGGCCCAACCAGGTCTCCGTGATGCAGGCCAGGTCCGCATGCTCACCCTCAACTAAATCCCTAACGAGGGGAGCTTTGTTAACCACGGACCTGGCATTCAGATACACCAGCCGGAGCTCAGGAGGCTGCACATCCTCGCTCCCGGAACCTCGGGGAAGAAGCAGAGGGTCGGAGCGCCTCACCGCTTGCAAGTAGCGGAGATGGCCCTCCCGGTAGCGATACGGCCCCCTGTCTATCCGCCTGCTGCCATTCCCCGTCGTGGGAATTGGTAATCCCACGACCCGCTCGTGAGCTCCGGAGACAGCGACACCCCGTTCTCCCGCCGCGTGGTCAGACCCAAGTCCGGCCTGAACCATGGTTGATTGGCCACCCCCCGAGGCCAGACAACCCTTATCACCCACCCCCCTCCCTAACCCTATAAAAAATCTAGATAAAAAAGTAATCAGGGGCCTTCTGTTAACTTTATATTGACGGCCCCTGCCCCTGCCCGGCCATCTCTCAGGGTCCCAAAACTCGGGCCCGTCATCGAGGTTGAAGGTGTCTAAAGAGGCGGGTCGCACCCAGGAGAGGGGGGCTCCCCTGAGGGCACACAAATCCGTGCTAGTATATTTCCGCATAAGTCTAGCAAGTCCAGGAAAGGCGTCCCAATTAGTGGGAGGATCGAAGCATAAAGACAGGTATCTTGGTCCCCACCCAACTTCACTGCCACTCAGTTGGGTGCCCCCAGAGACAGGCCACCCCCCGCCCTCTCACGACGGGTTGCAACTCTGTTCCTGGAGGTGGGCCAGATATCCTCTGGGTAGGCAACCCCATAGAGCTCTCACCTCCATGGGGTCGCAGATGGAAAAAGTCAAGCCACTCTCCCACCGTGGCCGATACCCAGTTATGTCCCAAAATCCAAGGGGAGAGGGGGAAGGTAGGCAGATAAGATGATAAGTATATATGTCCATATGTCCGAGACAAAAAGGGCAAGCCGGCCAGGGTAGTGAAGATGGTCCAAATTGCGAACATCGCTGCAAAAGCAGTCCAAAGGCGGTGGGGGAACCACGTCATCCTAGTACCATTATGATGATCCGCGGTCATCTTCTCCGCCACTGAATGGACTGAAGACGCCGTCGCCGCCAAGATGACTAACAGTCGCCCTTTCCACCGTCGAAACGGCCCGAGGGCGACAGTGCCGCTAAAAAGCAGCCCAAGGCGAAATAGGGCAACGTGGAAATCCCACCGCTGGCGAGAGGGCCAAAAGCCGAGAAAGCTCGAAGTCAGTCGCCGGCAAACGGGCACACGGACCAAGAAACGCTGGTGTAGCCGTAAGCAGTCCAAAAGCAGGCCCCAGAAATGTCTCATCAGCTGTTGGGCCGCTAAAAACGGCCAGAACATACCATCTTCGCCGTCGCCGCCGAACACGTATTGCCGCCGCTGCTGCCGAGCGTAGGCCGCCGTCGGCGCCAGGCGCGGCCCAGACACCACCGCAACCAGCGCCGGGGACACCGCCCACGCCATTGCCGCCATTGCCGCCATCACCATCATTGCCGCCATTACCGCCTTCGTCATCGCCCGAAATCGCCGAAATTTTGTTTTGCCAGTTGATTCAAAGCTAGTGATGTTTCATTAGTAATTATCTCTACTACAGCCTGTAGACGGATAATACGATTTAACATATAGATTGGTGTTCTGTAACCCCAAGATCCATCCTCAGCCCATGTTGCTGGTCCATATACCTGTACTATTCTCTCTGGAGGCCATTCATCATCTTTCCAAACCTGTTTTGAATAAATTGTTATTGACCTTTTTTTCTTCTTTTCCCTCCCTTTCTCTTCATAGACCGTTAAGCCCAATTTTTCTCCAGTTTTTATTGGTAATAGGAAAAAACCGGGTTTGATGTTGCCTAAGACACATGACCCACACCAATCTTTGGGTAATTTTGTATATGCATATTTACCACATATCCAGTAAAACTTTTCTGGAGCAGGCCAATCGATACTAGTATCATACCAATATTTATTTATAATAGTATTTTCAAAAGGATTGCTTGAAATGTTTTCCATTGTACCCCAATTATCTATTCTACTGATGTTATATATTCTTTGACCTTCACACACCAGCTCACCTTTAGACAATTGGTTCTTTTTACATGGTTTATGAAAACAATTATGACCTATAATTGATGTTGCTAAGGCCCATTTTCTGTCTGTTTGTCCTACTCGGGTCCAGTTTTTAGTTACATTGATATTAGTTATTTCTACCTCTTTTGATTCCCAAGGCCACTGCTCTCCCATATTGGTACCTCCACATACATAACAATTTTTTACTCCCAAGGTGGAGGCAATTCGTTCAGCCAAATCAATAAAAAGATTTGTAGTTAATTGAGTTACTCCTTTATCCTTGTTTTTTTCCATTTCCTCATAAAAGGAGTAAAATAAAGACTGCTTTTTAGGTTGTAGAGGTTTAGGTATGATCTGTATTTCTACTTCAGACACTGGGTCTGCTCCTTTTCCATTTATTCCTATACCGAACATCCAATTTTTATTTCTCCATGCAGTTTGTTGCAAATACCAACTACCATTGCTGATAGTCAGATTCACTAGGTTACAGTCATCAGTTCCACAAGTGGCTGTTGTTGTGGATACTTTTAAAAGTTGAATATTCAAATATTCTTTTGGATATTCAGTGTTCCATTTTATACAGGACCACCATTTACATCGTATAGTTGATACAGTACATTCATCCGGGGGACAAAGATATTTATGGTTTGATGCATATGTATGAACCCAACTGATTCCCCCACAACCATCCACCGCTGCCCAATGATTGGCGGCTTTACATACATCAAACGTCACAGCAAAGGACTTAGTCAAGGATTTCTTCCATTGGGAAGTTCCTAATATTATCTGGTTTCGTTCACGTCCTTTTGATTTATGTGTTCTAATTTGTAAAGCCCATCTCCGTGGATCTTCTCTTGGATCATAACAAACCACCTTTTTATTTTTATCAGTACATGTTCGGTACTGAGTACCATTAAAAATACACTGGCCTACCGTATCAGTGCAATGATATTCTGTATGATATATCAGAGTTTGTCCTACTTGGTTTCCTGTCTTGGTTTGACTAATGCAAACTGTACACTCTGTGATCTGATTCTGTCTTGTCGATTCCACACTAACGCCTGTAACAACTGAGTACAAGTGGTACACAACATATATGAATAAAAGTCTTCCCATTTTTTTAACGAATTCCCGGAGCTTCCCTCCTGCTTCCATCTATCATAAATTTCTTGAATTGTTGGACAAGTTTTTAGAGTATAATGAAAAGTTTCACCAAGACCCTCTACCTCATAAGGTTCTAGTACCTGTTCTATAATTTTGATATCACATTCTATTTTGCATCCTGTACATCTAACACAATCAATACAATGAGAACAACAACAACACTCACAATGACATTTACAATCACAAAACCAACACATCAGATAAAAGATTAAGTTCTTGAATCTCTTGAGGCTGTTGGGATTTACAGCTCCTATAAGACACACACACACACACACACACACACACAAATAGCAAACCCTAATCCCACCCAGTCATATAGATCTGATTTGGATATTCGGTTACTGTCGCTTGAGAGTAATCTTCAAGGGTTCTGGATTTGGAACACAGGTCCACTGTTCTTTTGGTTCAGCTACTGGTCCCTTCACTCGTGTGTAGTGGGTCCACCCTTTTTCTGCTGTCCGGACTGCAGTTTCAGAGGTCAGCAACACCTGGAACGGTCCGTCCCACTTAGGTTGTAATTTTTCCTCCTTCCAACTCCGGATCAAGACCCAATTCCCCACACAGATCTTATGGGCAGGAAACTCCAGAGGCGGCGTCTGTGCCAGCAATCCTTGCCTCCTGCAATGATCAAGATACTGGGACAGTTTATGCACATAATTTCTCATCACTTTATCTCTGGTACATAATGAATCCATGCAAATTTCTCCAGGTGGGAATCCCACCCCATATAATAATTCATATGGTGATAGTCCTATGTCTTTCCTTGGCTGAGTCCTAATTCTTAGAAGAGCCAAAGGTAAGCACTTAATCCAGGGCATCCTTGTTTCCAAAATTAGTTTACTGATTCCTTCTTTTAATTTTCCATTAGCCCTTTCCACTTTGCCACTAGAGGGAGGATGCCAAGGTGTGTGAAACTTCCAGTTTATTCCCAATGCTTCTCCAATATTTTGCAGGATTTTCCCAGTAAAATGACTACCTTGATCACTATCAATTTGGGTTACTAATCCATATCTTGGAATAATTTGTTCCAATAGGATTTTAGTAACTGTTTTAGCTGTAGCATTCACAGTGGGAAAAGCCTCAATCCATCCTGTTAAATGATCAATGATTACAAGGAGATATTTATAGCTACCCAATTTAGGTAGTTCAGTATAGTCTATTTGTACACATTGAAATGGTTTAAATGCTGGAGGTCTTCCCCCTGCTGGCTGCTTTCTTAAAGCTTGTCTGTTTATTTTCTTACAGACTAAACATGATTCCACCACTTGTGCTGCAATTGTATAAATTCCAAAGCAAGCATACAATTTCATAATACAATCTACTAAAGCCTGTGTTCCCCAATGACTTCCTTCATGCAAGTATCCTATTAATTCTTTAGCAATCTCTTTATTGATCATTTGTCTACCATCTGGTAGATGTCAAACACCATCTTTCCCCTCCTGTCCCCCTGCTTGCCGTATTCGCTCTTTTTCTTTATCATTAAATATTGGAACTTCGATCTTTGTTTTTACTTCCGGTATCAATGTGTTCATAATAATTTCATTGCTAGCTAACTTAGCTTCCTCATCAGCCAATCGATTTCCAATTATTTCAAAGGAATTTCCTTTTTGATGTGCATTAACATGTACTACTGCAATTCTTTTAGGTTGTTCTAAGGACATTAACACTTGCTTAATTAATTCCTCATGTACTATTTCTTTCCCTCTACTGTTGATCATTCCCCGATCTCTCCATATTTTTCCAAAAGTATGGACTACACCAAAGGCATATCTAGAGTCTGTATAAACACTTCCTATTTTACCTTGCAATAATTTCAATGCCTGATTTAGGGCATATAATTCGCACGTTTGTGCTGACCAATTAGTAGGTAGGCTACCAGCCTCCAATAATTCCTTGGTGTGTCCATTAACAATAGCATACCCATTTTTTCTAATCCCTGCCTCTACTCGGGATCACCCATCTATAAACAGGGATTCTCCTTTCTCCAAGGGACATTCCTCCAGGTCAGGTCGTATTTTTGTTTGCATCTCAATTACTTCAGAGCAAAAATGCTCCAAATTCTCTTCACCTGTTTGCGATTTATTCACTAAAAATTGAGCCGGATTCACATTATGATCCGTTGTCAAAACCAAATCATTCTTTTCCATTAAAATTGCCTCATATTTTAAAATTCTCGAATCAGTCAACCAGCGACCTGCTTTTTGCTGGAGAATTGTTCTTACTTGGTGAGGTGTGCTTACAACGAGAGCCCCCCCAAAAGTTAATTTTCTGCTTTCCTGTACTAAGAGGGCTGTTGCTGCTATAGCCTGTACACAGACTGGCCATCCTCTTACTACAGGATCCATAATATTTGACAGAAATGCTACAGGTTTGCGTTGACCTGCCCAGGTTTGAGTCAAAACCCCATAAGCTATTCCTTCTTCTGCATTTACAAACAAATGAAAAGGTTTGTCTAGATTGGGAAGGCTCAGCACAGGAGCTTGGGTCAAAGCTTCTTTAATTTGCTTGAAATCTTCTTTTTCCTGAGTCTCCCACTCCAAATCCCATGGTTCAGATTCAATCAATTTAGCATATAAAGGTTTAGTTAGACTAGCATAGTTGTCAATCCATAACCTACAATAGCCTACCAAGCCTAGGAATTTTCTCAACTCCTTTTTATCTTTAGGAAGAGGCTGTTTAACCACCCCTTCAATTCTATCCAGTGTTATTTTTCTACTACCTTTACTTATCAAATGTCCCAAATACTTCACCTCTCTTTCAACATATTGTAGTTTCTTCTTAGAAACTCTCAACCCCTTTTCTCCCAAAAATTCTAGCAATTTATCAGTTGCTTCTTTCACTTGATGTTGTTTCTTTCCTGATATTAATAAATCATCTACATATTGTATCATGTATGTTTCTCCAGGGACCTGGAATTGTTCCAATACCTGTTCCAACACTTGTCCAAACAGGTTTGGAGATTCCGTAAATCCCTGAGGAAGCACAGTCCATTGGTATTGTTGTTTCCTTCCTGTAAAGGGATTTTCCCATTCAAAAGCAAATAATGGACGTGATTCCTCTGCTAAGGGGCAAGCCCAGAATGCATCTTTTAAATCTACCACACTGAACCACTGATGTTCAGGTGGAATGTGTCCCATCAAAGTGTATGGGTTTGGGACTACAGGGTGTCTAGTCCTCACAATTCTGTTCAAAAGCCTAAGATCTTGTACCATCCTGTATGTTCCATCTGATTTCTTTACAGGAAGTATAGGTGTATTAAAAGGTGACATGATAGGTTCTAATAACCCATCCTTCACTAAACCATCAATTACAGATTGAAGACCTTTCCGACCCTCCATTGACAAATCATATTGTTTCTGTCTTACTACTTCATCTGGCCTTGTTAATTCTATTTTTAGGGGCTCAATTTGCAAACCTCCCCTGTTTCCTTCCCCAACCCACACCTTTGGGTTTATCCTCTTTTCATCTTCTTCTGTTGATACAAAAAGAGGATTCGTTTCTTCCTTAAATGTAATTGTAAGTCCCAATTTTCCTAACACATCTCTCCCTAGCAAATTCACACCTGCCTCCGGTATATACAATTATTTTGCCCTTATATTTTCTCCTTTGTCTTGCCCAATTTGAATTTCCTCCAATTCTTTTACATAAAATCCTTCTCCTTTCACTCCAGACACTCTAATTTGATTCTTACTAATCTTCATGGTAGGTATTAAAGTTGACACTGAAGTGCGCGCTGCCCCAGTATCAATTAAAAACACTACCTCTTCCTTCTCGGGTCCCACTTCTAAATTTATCAAGGGCTCGTTGTGGGACCTAAAAATAAACTGCCCCTGACACCCCTAGTAAAAATTATCCTCTTCTTCCCACACTGAGTAAATTTGCTGCTCTCTTTCATTTTTAGGGCAATCCTTTTTAAAGTGGCCCTTCATTCCACATCCAAAACACATTCTCTCCCTATTGTGGTATCCACCCCGAAATCCTCCAAATCCCCTTCCTCTACTCCCATTAACATACTGGTTCCTTTCACCCCTCCTATATCTTGTTTCAAAGGAACTCTGCTTGTTCCCAAACTCTCTTCTAGGAGGTTTTTCCTGCTTCATCACTTGCTGTACTGTTGCTACCATCATCTTACTTTTCTGCCTTACTTTCTCTGTATCCCTCTGAACATACACTTTCTGAGCCTCTTTCAATAAATCATTGATTGGTCTGGCTGTCCAATCATCCAATTTCTGTAGCTTCTTATTTATATCAGGCCAGGATTTAGTAACAAATTGGACTCTGACCAGTGGTGCATTGGCAGCATCATCTGGATCCATCCCTGTATGTTTACGCATACCATCTTTTAGTCTTTGCAAAAAGGCAGCTGGGGATTCGTCCTTTTCTTGTTCTATCTGGTCATATTTTGACCCTTTGGTATTGCTTCTTTCATTCCTCTAATTATAAGATTTCTTATATCTTCCATATTTTGTCTTCCAGCCAAATCATTGTTATCCCAGTTTGGTCTGGCAAGAGGAAGCTTTACATCTGCCACTACCCCACCATTTGGATATTCCCTAGTCCAAATTGCTGCTGCTGCAGTTCGAATTAATTGTCTTTCTTCAGCCGAAAATAAAGAATTTAAGGTATAAATGTTTGGTCCTAATAAATTATCCAACTGTTCAGCAGCCCCCAGCGGGTCCTCAATTAGATTTCTCAATTCTTTTTTAAATGTCCTTACTTCAGATGCCTTTAACGGCTCTTGGACAAAACTTATCCTTGGGGCATTGTTCCCATCTACCCCATTTGGCACCTCCCTTAAGGGGAAGGCTGATATATCTGGATGTTTATCAAAGGGGAAATTTTCAATGTCCTTTTTACACTGTTCAATTTCTCTTCTCAAGTTTTTATATTTTGTATCCTCCTTCTCTGGCTGTTGTTGGGGCCAGGTTCCAATTCCTCCCACTGCTCCTTGAGGCACTGGTGGGGGTTGGGCTGGAGCCTGATTTGGATTATAGGGTGGTGGACGATAGTCCCTGTATCTTGGTTTTGTTTCTTCCTCTTCTTCAAATTCTTTTTCCTCCTCTTTTTGTACCATTACAGGGACAGCTGATAATTTTTCTACCCCAGAAATCCATTTATCTGGATTCCAAATTAAAGCATAATCCAACTCATTATCTAATGATTTGCACACTTTTCTCTGCACATAATCATATAAATTTTGGCACGCGAAATAATCATTAGTTCCCATTCGCGGCCACTCTACTTTCTCATCCTCCCACCAAACAAAGCAACATAAATTCACCATAACTTCTTTAGTCAAATTTAATCTATCAATTATCTTATTATAAGGTGACTTACCCCAATTACTTAGTAGGAGTCCTAAAGGACTCCCAGTATCTATGCTCAACCTAGGATTCTTTCTAATTTTCTTCATACATTTCCTTTCGGGAACACTCCGAGAATTGCCCATACTGGTTTACCGTACTGTTATCTTATCCTTACCAATCTAATGAGACCAACTTTCGCTTCACCAAGCTCCTGCTTCCCCTCTTACAAAAGGGTCAGCTCCCACTCCGTCTTGCTACCCCCAGTGGTACTCGGGACGTCTAATGCACTCCTCTCACAGATCTCAGATTCAAGCAGTCCTACCCAGCCCTCTCCCAACCGCCTAGGTGGTTTTCATCTGGCCACCCCAGATCTTACTCACCTTGGTCCGTGCACAAAGTTACCCGGTATTTCCTGAGGCCTGAGGCCGGCAATCTCTGTTCCTGTTCCCCTTCACACTTCTGTTCTATTTGTAAGTTCCACAGGTTCTTGGGGCTCTAGGGTTCATTCAGCACTCACCACTCCCGGAGTTCGAAGCTGGACTGTCGAACTCGACAGGGCATGCCTTCCACCTCGTCCACCAAGTTAGGGAGCCCTGAATGAACTCCTGTTGAGTCCCGGGTTTCGGCACCAAAAATTGTTAGACACAAAAATAGTCACAAATTGAAATTCACTCTCTTTGTGTTACAAATAGAAAAGAAGTTTATTAGACTTCACAACAAAGTCCAAAAAGTAACGGTTTGCAAAGCGTGGTGGATTCAGGAAGGCAAACAATGTAGCCAAACACTGAACCACACCCCAAATTCCAAAATCACATATTATTATACATCCTATCGCGACGCCCCATTCCCTCCCCCATGGCCCCATTGGCTTAGGCTTTGGAGGTTACAATCTATCAGAAGCGCCTAAACAGAATACATTATCTCTGCCCCTGTTTGCTTACATTATACTAATAAGATCCCTCCCTTACTATCCTGTTTCTGGGGAAGAGATGCCTCCCATGTTCTACACCTGCCAGGGGTACCAGGCACCAGAAGGTACTTAAAAACAATTCCTAGATGGTGACTCACACTGGGCCCCATGGTAACTCCTGTTCTCCCCCTCCCTCCATCTGAGGCCTGTATTTTCCCCCATATACTCAAAGCATCTACTCAGGCAATTGATTATAAAATGATTATTATAAAATATAAAATATGATTACATGATTATATATATATATATATATATATATATATATATATATATATATATATATATATATATATATATATATATATATATATATATATATATATATATATTTAAACTTCCTCACTACTTCCAGTTATTTTCCACACCCCTGCAACAGATTTTGTCACATTCTTCCAGCTGGGGCCTTTTGTCAGCCCGTGTGACGCTCGCTTTTCCAGTTGTTTTAAAATCAGCTTTGGAACTAGAGGTTGACATCTTCAAAAGACTGCTGGAATTTGAGATTGTTAAAAGGGTTAAATATTTGGGGGTGATTTTGTCGCCCTCTAATACAAAGCTATATAAAAATAATTATGAAAAGTTATGGGGGAAAATTCAAAAAGAACTGGAGAGTTGGGAAAAATTGCAATTGTCTTTGTTGGGACGGATTGCAGCAGTGAAAATGAATGTCCTGCCCAAATTTTTATTCTTATTTCAAATGATACCGATTCTTAAGAAAGACTCTAACTTGGAGGAATGGCAGCGTGGTATCAATAAATTTGTGTGGGCAGGGAAAAAGCCACGAGTTAAACTTAAGATTATGCAGGATACTCGTGAGAGAGGTGGCCTTAAAATGCCTAATTTTAAATTATATTATGAAGCTGCTGCACTAGTAGGAATAAGTGATTGGATTAATTTGACACAATCGAGGTTATTAAATCTTGAGGGCCATGATCTGTTGTTTGGCTGGCATGCATATTTGTTGTATGATAAGAAGGTAGATACTGTGTTTAGGATGCATATTTTAAGACAGGCATTGCTGAGAGTTTGGAAGAAGTATAGACATAAGTTAAGCAGCAAGATACCATTGTGGGCAATCCCAAAACACGCAATAGAAAATATACATGCTGGTTTCAAACATGATGAGACTACTTACAAGGAAATTTTAAGTTTGGAAAGGAATATTTGGTGCTTGAAATCATATAGTTTCTTGCGAGAAGAGAAGGTTGTTCAGACTTGGTTTCAATATATTCAGTTACAGGCCAGGTGGAAAGAAGACCAAAAAAATGGATTTGCAACGACTGATGAAAATTTGATAAAGCAAATTAGAAATCAAGGACCAGCACATATTAAACGGATATATCTTGCATTGATAGAGATCAATTCAGAAACAGAGCTTGTTAAGGATTGTATGATAAAATGGGCCCAAAACATTCAGGAAGTTATTACAATGGACACGTGGGAAAAGATCTGGGTGAGGAATGTAAAATTCACTCAAGCTCAAAGTCTAAGAGAGAACTTTTACAAAATGTTTTATAGATGGCATCTAGATCCTAAAAAGCTTGCAAGTATGTATCCGAATTATCAGCCTAAATGTTGGAGGTGTGGTGATGAAGAGGCAACATATTTTCACATATGGTGGACATGTAAAAAGGTCAAGGCTTTTTGGATAAAAGTCTGGTGGAACATGCAGAAGATTTTTAAACAGAGGATAAAGTTTTGTCCGCAATTTTTTTTGTTGGGAATAATTGTTGACGCTACAGTTGTGGACTCTAAGTTGATGTTGAATTTAGTTACGGCAGCAAGACTTTTGATAGGTCAATATTGGAAGAAAGAGGAACTGCCGACTATACAAGAGTGGATTTTAAAGGTTTCCGACTTGGCAGAGATGGCGAAGATTTCGGCCTATTTGAAAGATTACTCGCAAGAACATTATATTATGGAATGGAGAAAATGGATTGAGTTTATCCAGAATAAGTATAGGGTCAAGAAGTTTTATCTAGCATTTGAATAAGTCTTCTTTCGTTTTCTTTTTTTCTTTTTTTATTTTGTCTTCTATATATATTTAATAATGCTAAGTTTTGTTTGATCCTATATAAGTTAGAGAGTGATGGATTTTAGAATTTATAGTTGTTAGTATATGGTTGTTTATGATTGCTTTTTTATATATATATACCTTGTATTTAGCTCTGGGAAGTCCGGGGGGGGGGAGGGGGGTTGGGGTGAGGTGGGGGGGGGAGGAGGGAGGGGGGGAGGGGGGGGAAGGGGGGAGGTAGAGAGGGGAGGAGGGAGGGGGAAGGGGTTTTTTTAAAGGAAAACTGTATTTTTTTAAAAACTTTTCAATAAAAAAAAAAAAAGACTGCTGGAATTAAATTGCTAGCTGTTCAGACTTGCCTGTACAATCTCCCCCCCACGCATGCTATGACACGTCCTTGAGCCTTGCGCCTGTCCAGAATCACGGGGTATGACATGCTCAGGCATGTCCCGAACAAGGCCTAACACCCTTTTTTACCATCAGGCACAAACACGCATGCCCGGCCCCGCAGGCCTAACATGCCCAAACAAGTCTACCTCCCACCTGGCTAGTTGCCTCTTGCGAGCATTTTAATTCCTGTTAATATTCCTTGTCTTTTTGCTGTAGGGGGTGCAGAATAAATTTTATTAAGGCCGTGCTTCGTACGGTTACATGTACATGTGGATTTGAGGGCTCAATTGACAAAATATGTGACTTTAGAGTTTTACAAAGGTAAAAACCAGCTGTGGGTTTTAAATGGTTTTTTTCCCCACCGTGCATTTGAGAAAATGATTCTAAAACCTCCTAGAAATAAATGCCTTTTAGAAAAAGGTGGTTAAATGCAACGCCTGGCCCCCTTTTAGGGCCTCCTTTTTTCCCTGCTTTTGAGGCGCTGATTTTTAAAACTCCACAAAAAATAAAAGCATCATTAGGCTAGAACGATTAGAAATAAAAAGCATTTTTTATTATTATTATTTCCCAACTCCCCAAAGTAGGGGTTGTATTCCAAATGCACAGGCCTCTGTTAATTATTTACTTTATTTAGCTTATTCTGTTTGTTTTGAATGTCCATAGAATTAGTCTAGGGTTAAGCTAATCATGTACCCAGAGGGTTGCCTGTCTTGACTTATTGATGGGGTTAGGTTCAAGACGCCTTATCTGAAAATAGGGTTGCTAAAAAGCATTTATTATTATTTTCCAGTTCCCCAAAGCAGGACATGTTTCCTAAAAGCAGAGCTCTCTGTTAATTATTTACTTTATTTAGCTTATTCTGTTTGTTTTGAATGTCCATAGAATTAGTCTAGGGTTAAGCTAGTCACGTACCCAGAGGGTTGCCTGCCTTGACATTGATGGGGTTAGGTTCAAGACGCTTTATCTGAAAATAGGGTTGCTAGGGTTACTCTTGCTTATCCTGATGGGCTTAGGACTACACGTCACTTCAGCTCGCCTTATCTGGAAATAGGGTGGTTACTTCTGCATAGGGCCATGATCTGCTGACGTAATCAACACCATGTGAGTTTGTTTACTTTGATGACATCACTGATCAAAAGTGCTGATAATTTTCATTAAAAAATGGTATACAGTATAACTACTGACACAACTAAAGCATATTTTAGAGGTATAGCAATATCGTATATGGCAAAGAAAAACAAACAGAGAAAACCGCAATATACATCACTAAGAGAAGAATTTGGAAAATTAGAATCAGAATTGCAAAAGAATCCACAAAAAAAGACTTTAAAAAGAGATATGGACATGATAAAACATAAATTAAACTTGTTAGTCTCAGAAAAATGGTAGAACAGATAAAAAGAGCAAAGCAAAACTTTTTTGAAAACGCCAACAAACTGGGAAGATGGTTAGCTTATAAACTTAAAAAACAGAAAGAAAAAAAATGGTATACAATTTGCTGGATAGGAAAGGTTATTTACAATATAAAAATGAAGAAATAAAAAAGATAGTTAAAGAATTTTATAAAGACTTATATGATAAGAAGGAAATTGCAAGAGAGAAAATTGTAAAATGCTTAGAAAATAGTAACCTCCCGAAGATCTCAGAGACATTTAAAAATATGTTAGATGAAGGAGTTACAATGATGGAAATAACAGAGGCTATAAAAAGACAAAAAAATGGTAAAGCTCCTGGCCCAGATGGACTTCCGGCAGAACTATATAAAAGTTTGCAAGACATACTAAGCGATCCGTTGAAAGATGTTTGTAACGGACTTTTAATAGAAGCTAAAATGCCAGTGACGTGGATTGAAGCAAATATCTCTTTAATACCAAAAGACAATTCAGATCAGACTCAGATCAAGAATTACAGACTGATTTCACTACTTAATGTGGATTATAAAATTTTCACTTCAATAATGGCGGAGAGATTGAAGAAATATTTGTTTGAATTTATACACCCGTACCAAAATGGCTTTTTACCAAAGAGACAAATTAAAAACAACTTAAGAATGATAATAGATATACTGGAATATTATGAATTACATCCAGGGAAGCAAATGGCATTAATATTTTTAGATGCTCAGAAGGCTTTTGATAATCTTTCATGGCAGTTTCTAAGTATTTGCTGAGGATTTGGTATTCATTTTGGAAGATCCTTTGAAGATGATTCCAAAATTGTGGAAGAAATTGGAACAATATGGTGAAGTAGCGGGATTAAAAATTAATAAGGGAAAAACTAAAATAATAGTGAAAAATGTTACGGATAAGCAAAAAAATCGAATATTAGAGGTGACATAAGTACAGATAGTGAAAAAGGTAAAATATTTGGGTATATATTTATCAGCCAAATGTTGAACATTAAAAGAAGACAACTATATAAGACTATTGAAACAAATAAAGTTAGACCTGGATAAATGGAGGAATTTAAAATTGTCCTTACTAGGAAGGATAGCTACAATTAAAATGAATATATTGCCTAAGATTTTATTTTTGTTTCAGACAATTCCGATAAGACTTGGGGGAATTTTTTTTAAAGAGTTGGACTCTTTAGTTTTGAAGTTTCTTTGGCAGGGAAAAAAAGCTAGAATAAAAAAGAAAACTTTGCAAGATACTAAAGAAAATGGGGGTTTTGGTTTACCTGAGTGGACTTTGTATTATCAAGCATCAGTATTGACATGGGTGAAAGAATGGATAATGCTTAGGAATAAAAGGTTGTTATGCTTGGAGGGACATGATTTACAGTTGGAATGGTACGTGTTTTTATGGTATGGGAAAAACAAAATTCATAGATATTTTCAAAAGCACTGTATTAGAAATGCTTTGATAACTGAATGGGAAAAAATCAAAATGAAAATATATGTAAAAATTCCAGGGTGGTTATCAACAATTGAAGCTTTTTCCCATGTAAACTTCTTAGATTTTGAAAAAACGTGGACATATAAAAATATTTTAAATATTGATGAGACATTAAAATCGAAGCAAGAACTGGAACATCAGGGTATCAACATGTCATGGTGGGTACATTTACAAATACAAAATAGATATGAAAAAGATATGAAAATGTATGGATTTTATAAAGAACAAAACGTGTTTGATAAGATATTATTAACTTCTCATGAGAAATTAATTTAAAAATTGCATATTTTTTTGTTAACTTTAGAGATGGAAAGTGAACAAATTAAGGGGATAATGACAAGATGGGCGGAGAATTTTGGTTATACTATAGAGTTAGAAGAATGGCAAAAATTATGGGAGAGAAATTACAAATTGACAATGTCAACTGCATATAAAGAAAATGTGAGATGGTCTCACGAGGTCGATGTTCGTTAAGGTGCTTCCAAGTAAAAGGCATCACGCAGGGATGCAATCATTCAAAGCTTTATTTAACGATAAAGTAAATAGAAAGAGTTCCCTGGCATGGAGGCATCCATGCCTGGGTTGAGCTAATGGATCAGCAAGCAAGCAAGCAGAAGAGAGAACAAAGAGAACAGAGAGAGAGAGCAGCCACTGAGCAGAGGTTTTTATGGGGGGTCTCGGCCCCTCCCTTACCATAAAACTCTCTTGCCAATGGGGCTGCATGGGCCGGGGACCCCTGACCCATCTGATGACCTTTTTGGGGAACTGCCATGGCTGGCACAAAACATCTAACAATTCCCCTTCTTGCCAGCCACTGACAGGGACCAGTGAATGTATGTGAGGGAGCGAGCAGGTGTCATAGACATGCATATACACGTTCAGAAGACCAAACATAAACGCTTACACAGAAGGTTGTGCCGGTCAATGGGAACAGGTTTGGTGAACAGATCAGCTATCTGGTCAGTTGTGTTACAATGCTCAACATGTATAAACCCCTCTTTGGCAAGCTGCCTGACATTTTTATAGCGTATGTCTATGTGGCGGGACCTAGAGCCCACTGCATATGCCCCCGAGATTGCAATTGCAGCCGTATTATCCTCTTGAACTTGGATGGGCAGAGAAGGAGGTGCCCAGATGCTCGTTATCATCTCATCGAACCAAATCAAATCATTGGCCGTGTCCGACAGGCTGGCATATTCCGCCTCGGCCGTGGAGCAAGAAACAAATTTTTGCTGCCTAACATGCCAATGAATAGGACAGCCATTTAGCAATATGAGGAAACCAGAGGTGCTCTGTCTACTCTTGGTGTCGCCAGCCCAGTCTGCGTCCGAGTAAGCAGAGAGCTGGGCCGTCTTCCCCTTCTCTGGTTCCAGCACAAGGAGAGCATCGGTTGTGCCCCTGAGGTACCTAAGTACCCTTTTAACGGCAGTCCAGTGGAATTCTTTTGGGTATTCCACATGCCTGGACAGTAGATTCACAGCTAAAGCTATGTCAGGCCTGCTCCAATTGCTGATATATAGCAAGGAGCCGATCACAGATCTGTAAAGCGTATTATCTGTGAACTTAGGACTGTCCTTGTGAGTGTGATTGTAATAGTCACTTTGTATCGGGCTACGCGTTGGGTTAGATTCTGCCATTTTGCACTTGGCCAATAACTCCTCTATCTTTTCTTTCTGAGATAGGGCGAACCCCCCCCTTAGTGGCCAAGATGTGCACACCCAAGTACTTGTCAACCCGCCCCAAAGACTTCAGGGTAAACTTTTCCTCCAGGGCCTTGACAAATTCATCACACCCTTCCTTGTCAGGCCCTACATATAGTAGGTCGTCCACATAAACTAACACCCGTTCTGTGGTACCCTTGGAGCTGTGTGTGAAAACACATTCATGTGCATGGGATGCAGTGAAACCAACTCATTCTAAACTTTTTCTAAGGCAGTCGTACCATAGTTTCCCCGACTGCTTAAGGCCATATAACCCTTTGTGGAGCAACCATGTATTTCCCCCTTCCTGCTGGTAGCCAGGAGGGGCCCTCACGTAGATCTGCCGGTCCAAGTTGGCGTGGAGGTAAGCCGTCTGGATGTCGAATTGGAAGACTTCCTCCTGTAGAGCGGCTGCAGTTACGAGGGCGGCCTTGACGCTCTCTGCCCGGATGGTTGGAGAGTAGGTCTCCCCGTAGTCCTCCATGTAGCGCTGAGCGAACCCCTGAGCTACCAAACGGGCCTTATACAGGTAGAGGCCATTGGCAAGTGGTTTGGCCTTGTAAACCCACCTTGTGCCAATGACTTTCCTCTCCTTTGGTGGTTGCTGGGAGGTGAAGACCTTGAGTTTCTTCAGGCTCTCCATTTCCTTCTCCATCGCGAGCTGCCATTTCTCCTGTTCTTCGATGGGCAGCTCCTGGATGTCAGAGAAGGATTTTGGGGTGACGACAACGCTGTTGACAGACGTGATGTGCCCAATGTCGATTCTCTTTGGCGGGATCCCTTTGTTGGACTGCTTTGATCTCCTGACCTTCTGCCACTCATCGCCCTTTTCTTCTACGGGTCTCTGAGGCGTTGCTGGGGGTGAAGACGGCGTGTCTTCCCCCTTGGGACTGGACGGCTCATCCTCCCCATCTGATCCAGGTAGGATGACATCTTTGTCTTGTTCCTCACTTTCGTCGGTGGCAGGGTATGTGGTTGTCTCAGGTGATGTCGTGGTCGGTGTGTCCTTGCTGGGTCGGTTGACATATGGGCTCAGATCATTCGAGTGGATCTGGGTCCAATTGGAGTCCTCTTCAAAGGAGGAAGATTGGGAAGTCACAGTCCTGCCCCCTTCTCCCAGGAAACGGTAGGCCTTGGAGCCAGGAGTATAGCCCAAGAACCTCAGTCTCTGGGACACAGATCTCCCCTTCTTTCGCAGCTGCTTGGGGATGTGCACCCAAGCATAGGAGCCAAACACACGGAAGTGTCCCAGACTTGGTTTCCTACCGTGGACCAGGAAATATGGGGTCTGGTCCACAACACTGCTCCAGGTGCGGTTTAAGGTGTAATTGGCGTAGTGCACCGCCTCTGCCCAGTATGATTCTGCGACCCCAGCGTCTGCAATCAGACTACGCATCATAGTTTGCAGGATTCCATTTCTTTTCTCAGCCACGCCATTCTGAGCAGGAGTGAAGGGTGCTGTAAGAAAATGGCGGATGCCCTTACGCCTTACCCAGTCCTGCAATTTTTGGGACATGAACTCTGTCCCACGGTCGCTCTGCAGTTGTGCGATCTTGGTCTTATACTGGGTCTCTACAAAGTCATACAGTGATTTTATGGCGTCAAAGGCTTCGGATTTTTCTGTGAGGGTATACACGTGGCCGTATCGTGAAAAATCGTCAATGGCAGTGAGGAAATACTGTCTTTTCCCTAGGGATGGTGTGAAAGGCCCAAACAAATCAACATGTACTAGTTGGTACAGGTATTGGGCCTTACACAGTGACACCTTAGGGATGGGGCAGCCTTCCTCTTTGTCCTCTTACAGATGGCACAGTCCAGGAACACTTCACAATCCTTGAGCTGGACTCCCTCAGCAAACTCTCCCATCTTTTTAACCACAGGGAAGCTCGCATGACCTAATCTTCGGTGTAAGAGATGGGCACACTTATCGTGGAGCGGCTTCCCCACTGACACCCTCTTGGCTCTGGTTGCCTTGAGCGGTGCTTTGGGTGACTGCTGAGGTTCGGGTTTCTTGTCCATACTGCCCTTGGAAAGCCGTGAGGCTGGCTGAGGTGGCTTGGGTGCAACTGCTTCGGCCTTGCACTCCTTAGACAGCCTTGGGGCTGGCTGTGGGGGCTTTCTCTCTTTCCGTGCGCAGGCCCCTTCTTCCACCCTGTCATCGTCACATAATTTGATAATGCTTAATAGGTTGTTGGCAATGGAGGGAGCATGCAATACCCCTTCACCCTTTCCTAGTCCGGGTACAGAGACAGTGCCCTCCCCAACAACCAAAGCCTTATCACCATTGGCCACCTTGACAGATGAGTTAATTTTCTTTAACCTTTTAAACCCTTGTTTCATATTGGTAATGTGAGATGAAGCTCCAGAGTCCAGTAACCATAAGTCAGTGGGGCTATCAGCCTTTGTGGTGGGGGTGAGAGGGCAAGTATGCACAAAATTGCCCTTGGCACTACCTTTGCCCCCGCCACGCCCCCTACCTTGCCCCTTTCCCCTTCCTTGATTGGGACCACGCTTGGGGCCTTGTTGGTGATGGGGGCAGTCCTTCTTCAGGTGCCCCTCAGAGCCACAGATGAAAGACTTAAGTAGAGCATTAACCTGCTCTGAGCTGTGGTGCCTCCTGCTGGTTCGCTGGGTGGTAACTCTGGCGTACTCTCCTGCATCTCTTCGTCTCCTATCTTCCTCAATGAGCCTCCCTGTGAGGTAGGACAGAGTCATGGCTTCCTTCGTTGTCCCCTCCATTGAAACAATGAAACTGCTCCAATTTTTGTCCAGGGAAGCCAGAATGACAGCGACCATGTTAGCCTCAGGTACAAGGTAGTCTCTGGACATCAGTTCTGCCCTGAGTGCTTTCAATTTTCCCAGGTGCTCAGCCATGTTAACTCCAAATCTGAGTCTGGTGGTGTAAAACTCAGTTGTGAGTCTGGTGATCGAACCGATGCTGTTGCTGTTGAATAAATTGTATAATAACCGCCAAACTTCACCAGCTGTGAGCCCATCTGGAATGCTGGAGTACAAGTTAGTATCCAGTGAACTCAGTAGAGTGGTATATGCTTTCCTATGATACCACTCTTCTTGGGGTCCCCAGGGAAGAGGTGGGGGGTCCAGAACCATCTCTAGAGTCCCTTGCTCTAATAGATACATCTGCACTTCTTTACTCCATCTGCTGAAATTTTCACCCCCAAGTTGCAGTTTTTCAAATTTATTTAAAAATGCAGGAGCAGATGGAGAAATCTCCTTGGCTCTAAATCCATTTATATAGATCTGTGAATTTTCCATTGAGGTGAATGGAAGACGGACCCCTCTGCTGGTAGATGGTGGTATTTTTCTCTGATTTTTGGATGGCCCCGACTGAGCATGCTCAGAGCTCATTTCAGCCCAGGGGGGCGGAGAGAGCGGACGTGTCTCTTCCTGCTTCTGTGCTAGGCCCAGCCCTGGGCTTGTAGGCCAGAATTTGGGCTTGAAGAGGGGCTGAAGGCCGCAGCAGCCCCGAAGATTCCTCCTGAAACCCCCCCGGCACTGGAAAACTTACCGGGGGGCGAAGATCGCAGGATGGGGCTTGGATGGCCCATGGATTGCCCGGATTGCCTGGATTGCCTTGAGAAGCCCATCGCTGGTCCTGAAGACCCTGGAGGCGGCTGAAGACGGTGCTGGAGGAAGGGGCCTCATCTAGAGCCCCCTGAAGACCATCTGGCAAGCAGGGCATCTGGGCGGCGGCAAAAAGTAGGCTGGAGGGCCCGGGGGTTCACTGGGGGCCCTCTGGGGTTGCAGGACACAGCTGGGAGACTCCAGGCCGGATGCCTCCCAGCAGTTAGGACCTGGGAAAAGGGTTAGAGGTCTTGGAACTCTTCTGGGAGCCCCCTGGGGTTGGCTGGCTACCCCCGATGTTGAGGCTGCAGTCATTTTGGCCTCCAGAGCTGCAACCAGGGTCCGGATAGTTGCTCCAATCTCTGCTGCAGTAGGCACAGCTGTGCAGGCTTTGAGGCTATCATAGGCCTTGAGGCTTTCTGGTGGGGAGGACCAGGAGGTTTCCATGCTGCTTCGGCTGGATGCCACCAATTGCTGGGCCTCGAGGCTTGGCTGAGGGCTATCAATATCAGGCCATGTGGATGTCCTGGGGGCCGCCATCTTGCTTCTGGCTGCCCCCGGAAGCTGTAGGTCACAGTTTGGTGGGAAATTTCGCACCAAAAGCTCCGGGGTCCCGGGGTCACTCAGGGTGGCCGGCGCCATGTTAGTGGGCCTCGTGGGCGCTGGGGAAGGACTTACCCGGCGTCCAGAGGCCTCCTGCGCTGGCATCCCCCGTGGAGAGGCTTGTGACGTCCTTTGTGCTGCAAGAAACGTTAGGAGCAGCTCTTCGCGTTCCTGTTCAGTCATCTGGCCCACGCGGTGCTTCTCTTGGGCCCGGGCCGCTTCCGCTGCGTCTGGGCAGTCTTGGGTAGACTGTAAGCCTTCCATGCTTCCCTCTGTGGCTTGCAGCTGTAGGGAGGCATGCGAAGGGGTCCCTGGCACTGAGCTTGCGTCAGGGGCTGGATGCAGGGCTGCCGTCCTGGATTGAAGACTCCTGGTCATAATCGGGGATCTCCTGCCATCCGTTTCAAATGGGTTCTTTTAACCTCCAGGCATCTTGCGTGACTTGGAAGCGTTGCCTTAAACCATCCTCCTGCTTCTAATTTGTGAGATGGTCTCACAAGGTCGATGTTCGTTAAGGTGCTTCCAAGTAAAAGGCATCACACAGGGATGCACTCATTCAAAGCTTTATTTAACGATAAAGTAAATAGAAAGAGTTCCCTGGCATGGAGGCATCCATTCCTGGGTTGAGCTAATGGATCAGCAAGCAAGCAAGCAGAAGAGAGAACAAAGAGAACAGAGAGAGAGAGCAGCCCCTGAGCAGAGATTTTTATGGGGGGTCTCGGCCCCTCCCTTACCGTAAAACTCTCTCGCCAATGGGGCTGCAGGGGCCGGGGACCCCTGACCCACCAGTGGGAGCAAAGAAGCCTCTTTGCTCCCATCTGATGACCTTTTTGGGGAACTGCCATGGCTGGCACAAAACATCTAACAGAAAATCTGTATAAAATGTTTTATAGATGGCATTTACCTCCAGCCAGATTAGCAAAAATGTTTAAAAATGTATCAGGCAAATGTTGGAAATGTAAACATAATATAGGTACATATTATCATATTTGGTGGACATGTGATAAAGTAAAAGCTTAGTGGAGAAAAATACATGCTTGGCTAGAAAATATATTAGGAGAACAAGTAGCATTTAATCCCAAATTATTTTTATTAGGTATATTACCAGAAACCCCTTCATGGATTACCGCCTTGTCGTGGCGAGGGGGCTTGCGTAATTCAATGAAGCTATGGGCTATGCCGTGCAGGGCCACCAAAGATGGAAAGGTCATAGCAGAGAGTTCTGACAAAACATGATCCACTGGAGAAGGAAATGGCAACCCACTCCAGTATCTTTGCCATGAAAACCCTATGGACAGTACCAAAAGGCAAAAGGATATGACGATGGAAGATGAGCCCCTCAGGTTGGAAGGCGTCCAATATGCTACTGGGGAAGAGCAGAGGGCTAGTAATAGTAGCGCCAGAAAGAATGAAGCGACTGGGCCAAAGCCAAAAGGACGCTCAGCTGTGGATGTGTCTGGTGGTGAAAGGAAAGTCCGATGCTGTAAAGATTTTTTCTCCATAGGAACCTGGAATGTAAGATCCATGAATCAAGGAAAGCTGGACATGGTCAAAAAAGAGATGACAAGACTGAACATCGACATCTTAGGAATCAGCGAAGTAAAATGGACAGGAATGGGTGAATTTAATTCAGATGACCATCAGGTATACTACTGCGGGCAAGAATCCCTCAGAGGAAATGGAGTAGCCTTCATAGTCAATAAAAGAGTAGGAAAAGCAATACTGGGATACAATCCTCAAAATGACAGAATGATCTCAGTTCGAATCCAAGGCAAACCATTCAATATCACAGTAGTCCAAGTCTATGCCCCAACCACCAGTGTTGAAGAGGATGAAATTGACCAGTTCTATGAAGCCCTACAGCACCTTATAGAACTAACACCCAGAAATGATGTCCTTATCATCATGAGGGATTGGAATGCGAAAGTAGGAAGCCAAAAGATAACCGGAATAACAGGCAAGTTTGGCCTTGGAGTACAAAATGAAGCAGGGTACAGGCTGACAGAATTTTGTCAAGAGAATACAATGGTCATAGCAAGCACTCTTTTCCAACAATCCAAGAGACGCCTCTACACATGGACATCACCAGACAGTCAACACAGAAATCAGATTGACTATATGCTCTGCAGCCAAAGATGGAGAAGCTCTATACAGTCAGTAAAAGCAAGACCAGGAGCTGACTGTGGCTCAGACCATGAGCTTCTCATTGCAAAGTTTAGGCTTAAACTGAAGAAAGTAGGGAAAAGCACTAGGCCACTCAGGTATGAATTAAATCATATCCCTGTTGAATATACAGTAGAGGTGACAAATAGATTTAAGGAATTAGATCTGATAGACAGAGTGCCTGAAGAACTATGGACAGAGGTTCGCAACATTGTACAACAGGTAGCAACTAAAACCATCCCAAAGAAAAAGAAATGCAAGAAAGCAAAATGGTTGTTTGAGGAAGCTTTGCAAATAGCTGAGGAAAGGAGGGAAGCGAAAGGCAAAAGAGAAAAAGAAAGATACGCCCAATTCAATGCAGAATTCCAGAGAATAGCTAGAAGAGATAAGAATGCCTTCTTAAATGAACAGTGCAAAGAAATAGAAGAAAACAATAGAATAGGGAGGACCAGAGATCTTTTCAAGAAAATTGGAGAGATGAAGGGAATGTTTCATCCAAAAATGGGCATGATAAAGGACCAAAATGGCAGGGACCTAACAGAGGCAGAAGAGATTAAGAAGAGGTGGCAAAATTACCTCTATACAAGAATGAGCTTAACATCCCTGATAATCACAATGAGGTGGTCACTGACCTCGAGCCAGACATCCTAGAATGTGAAGTGAAGTGGGCCTTAGAAAAGCTGAGTAACAACAAAGCTAGTGGAGGTGACAGTATTCCAGCTGAGCTATTCAAAATCTTAAAAGACGATGCAGTAAAAGTGCTACACTCAATTTGCCAGCAAATTTGGAAAACTCAACAGTGGCCACAGGATTGGAAAAGATCAGTTTACATTCCAATTCCAAAGAAAGGCAGTGCCAAAGAATGTTCAAACTATCGCACCATTGCACTCATTTCTCATGCTAGTAAAGTTATGCTTAAAATCCTACAAGCTAGACTCCAGCAGTATGTGGATCGAGAACTACCAGAAGTACAGGCAGGATTTCGAAGAGGCAGAGGAACTAGAGATCAAATTGCCAACATACGCTGGATCATGGAGAAAGCTAGAGTTCCAGAAAAACATCTACTTCTGCTTCATTGACTATGCTAAAGCCTTTGATTGTGTGGATCATAACAAACTGTGGCAAGTTCTTAAAGAGATGGGCGTAGAAGACCATCTTATTTGTCTCTTGAGAAACCTATATGTGGGCGAAGCAGCAACAGTGAGAACTGGACACGGAACCACTGATTGGTTCAAAATTGGGAAAGGAGTCTGGCAAGGCTGTATACTGTCGCCCTGCCTATTTAACTTATATGCAGAGCACATCATAAGAAAGGCAGGGCTAGATGAATCAAAAGTTGGAATTAAGATTGCCGGAAGAAATATCAACAACCTAAGATATGCAAATGATACCACTCTAATGACAGAAAGTGAAGAGGAACTAAAGAGCCTCTTGTTGTGGGTGAAGAAGGAGAGTGCAAAACTTGGGTTGAAACTTAACATTAAAAAAACCAAGATCATGGCATCCGGCCCTCTCAGTTCCTGGCAAATAGATGGTGAAGAAATGGAGGTAGTGACAGATTTTATTTTCCTGGGCTCCAAGATCACTGCAGATGGGGACTGTAGCCAAGAAATTAAAAGATGCTTGCTCCTCGGGAGGAAAGCCATGGCAAATCTAGACAGCACACTAAAAAGCAGAGACATCGCCCTGTCAACAAAAGTGCGTATAGTCAAGGCTATGGTCTTCCCAGTTGCAATGTATGGCAGTGAAAGTTAGACCATAAAAAAGGCTGAGCACCAAAGAATTGAGGCCTTTGAACTATGGTGCTGAAGAAGACTTCTGCGAGTCCCTTGGACTGCAAGGCGATCAAACCGGTCAGTCCTAGAGGAGATCAACCCTGACTGCTCTTTAGAAGGCCAGATCCTGAAGCTAAAACTCAAATACTTTGGCCACCTAATGAGAAGGAAGGACTCACCGGAGAAGAGCCTAATGCTGGGAAAGATTGAGGGCAATAGAAGAAGGGGACGACAGAGAATGAGGTGGCTGGATGGAGTTACTGAAGCAGTAGGCGTGAGCTTAAATGGACTCCAGAAGATGGTAGAGGACAGGAAGGCCTGGAGGAACGTTGTCCATAGGGTCGCAATGGGTCGGACACGACTTCGCAGCTAACAACAACAACATTACCAGAAAAGACTGATAAACAAAATACATACTTGGTTCTGCATAACATAACTGCAGCAAGAATAAGCTATGTGCAATGCTGGAAAAATGAACAAGTACCATCAGAAGAAGAGCTAATAAAGAAGATATTGGAATGCGCAGAGATGGAAAGATTAACTATGAGACTAAAAGACAAAGAAGAAACAGAATTGTTATGTATGCAGGCACCTGCATAGCAACAGCCACCAGGGGGCGTTGGCCTGAACGGGTTTGGCGGGAAACCCTGTTTCGGCAGGAAACCTAGGGCCAACCCCATTGGCTGTCCAGTTACCTGGCTTGGTATTTAAGGAGGCCAGGTAACCCTCATCCCTCAGTTCGCTACCCCCCATCCAATAAAGAGCTGAACTCACACAACGGCTGGCGTCTCTTCCTTGCGTCAGACCCACTACACAACAGTGGCGACGAAGGTGGGATTGCTGCCGACAAGGAGCTGAAGTCACCGGGGAGTGCTCAGCGAGCTGAAGGGAAAGGCATTTTCCTTCCTTCTCCCCCCCCCACGACTGCCAGCCGACCGGACCAGCCAACCGGACCACGCCGGTCACCGCATCCGCAACCGAGACCGCACACCGCACCGCGACCGAGACCACACCAGCACCGCGATGGCAAGGGCCGGACAACCCCGCGAATTCGACACCCGCCGCCCCGACACATGGGCCCGTTACCTGGCTCACGCCGAACTGTACATGCAGTTCAATCAGATCTCGGAGGACGGTGCGAAGGTGGCCGCCCTGCTCTGCATCGGGGGACCAGCGCTCCTGGAGATCGCCGCGAACCTGTTCGCCCAGGAGGCCATCAACACTGTCGTGTACCGGGACCTCGTGGCCCGACTCAACGCCATTTCAAGCCCCGGCGCTCCAAAGTGGCCGCGCGGTCACAATTTGAGAAGAGGGACCAGCGCCCCGACGAGACCGGTGCCAAGTTCCTCACCGCCCTCCAAGAAGCCGCTGTCTCCTGCAGGTTCTCGAACTTGGAGGAGCGGCTGTGGGACCGGCTGATTTGCGGCCTACACGACAGGTGGCTGCAAAAGCGCCTGTTAAAGAGAGAGGAGGTTTCACTCCAGGAAGCCGAGGACGCCATCCTAGCCCACGAAGCGGCCTGCGGGGCCGTCCAAGCATGCCAGGAAACCCAGACTGGCAGCCAGGCGGCCAGCATCCACCGGCAATTTGCCAGGGAGGAGGACGACCAGAGCATCGACCTCCTCCAGCGGAAGACGTCGACCCCCGACCAGCGAGCCAGACACCCAGACAAGCCCAGACCTCCCAGCAACGCTGCCAAACCTCAGAAGTGCACAGGTTGTGGTGGGAACCACGTGCGCAGCCTCTGTAAGTTCCAGTCTGCCACGTGTCGGGCCTGCAAGAAAACAGGCCACATTGCCACGGTCTGTCATAGCCGCCGCCCCTGAGATGAAATCCACGAGCTGCAAACGGAGGAATCGCCGTTCGAAGGTACTGGGGCCCCGACCAAAATGCGAATTGGCTATGTTGAGAGCCGGCTGGCCATTAACCACACGGGTAGCCGCCGGCTGCTCAAACCCAAAATTAGACTAACAATCCGCTTGCAAGGCGTCCCTTGCAGCATGGAGCTTGACTCCGGATCAGCGGTCTCGATCATTTCGGACGAGACCCTTAACTACATACATAGCCGGAGCAAGCAGCGGATTAAATTACGGCCTACAAATTTAACCCTGACCGATTTCCAGAATTCACCAGTCAAGGTAAAGGGGGAGGCTACCGTCTCGGTGGGGTTTAAGGGTCGCGAAGAGCACCTGGCGGTTGTAGTGGTAGAGGGCCGGAGAGCCAGCCTAGTCGGCCTAGACTGGTTCGAGGCCCTGGGAATCACAGTCACCAGGATCCACCGGATCCAGGGGGACTCCATCGAGGCCGTCTGCAAGGAGTTCGCAGACGTCTTCGACGGGTCGCTGAGCAGGTACACAGGGCCCCCCATATCGTTCAAGCTTAACTCGAACGTTCCCCCCATTAGGGTCCGGCCGCGGCGAGTCCCCTTCGCACTCAAACAAAAAATAGAGCGCGAATTAGATAAGCTGGTGGCCCAGGGAATCTTAGAGCCCGTAGACGGGGGGGAGTGGGAAACCCCTATCGTTACGCCCCTTAAAGCCAACCGGGAAATAAGGTGTTGTGACTCAGGGCCAGCCTGTGGGTCCGACAGCCGGCTCCGATGTATCGGAGGACTCAGATGTGGGGGAGGAGGGAAACGAACCGGCTGATGATGATTTGGAGACTTTGCAAAGTCCTCAGCCGGGAACCTCTGCTCAGCTGTGTGAGCCCGAGAGTGCGGAGGATGATGACCCACAGCTGGCCCTGTTCAAGGACG
Organism: Vipera ursinii; assembly: GCF_947247035.1. Lineage (NCBI taxonomy): Eukaryota > Metazoa > Chordata > Lepidosauria > Squamata > Viperidae > Vipera > Vipera ursinii. Next base: position 44,980,039 of record NC_139522.1, read on the forward strand.
CCCGACGCAGGAGGCAGTCGAGCAGGGACAAACAAAGAAAGGCTATGGGACTCCTCGGGAGGAGGCACAGGGAGACCACGCCCTGAGCTCTCTATAAAAGGAGTGTTTGGGGAGGGGCTGGTTGCTGAAAGCAACTCTTTTGCTTGAGAAGATAAGCTCTTGTGTGTTTACTATTAAATCTTGGCAGAAGCCTTTTAGCCTTGGACGCTTTCCAGTCTCTTCTTTTGAAATAGGGGTTGCGAGAAGAGGGCTGGTTCAGAACAGTTTGCTTTCAGCCACCCACCCCTTATTACTACGATGGAGCAGCTTCTTGCCGAAAATGCCCAGCTCAACCAGCAACTCACCTTGCTGGCCACTCAGGTGGCACAACTGCAGGCTCAGGTACATGCTGCCCCCCCACCCAGGAGGAAATGTCAGATAGCTATGCCGGATAAATTTGCTGGTAATCCAGAACTGTTTCCTGCCTTCCTGGGACAATGCCAGCTTTATATCAGCTTGAGAGCAGCTGATTTCCCCACTGACCGAGATAAGGTGGGATTTGTGTTGAGCCTTCTGTCGGGAGATGCAGCTCGTTGGGGCACGCCTCTGTTGGCACAGCCTAGCCCTTTGTTGGATAACTTTGGGGGGTTTTGTGACCATATGCGCCTCATGTACGAGGACCCGATTAAGGCGCAGACTGCCACCCGACGCCTGAAAGCTTTGAGGCAGGGTCAGCACCCTCTACAGGCCTATATCAGCGATTTCCGGCTGCTTAGCCAGGATTCCGCCTGGAATGAGGCTGCGCTCGTGGATGCCTTTCAGGATTGCTTGTCAGAGGAGATGTTGGATGAGCTGGCCCGCGTGGACATTCCCTCAGACCTGAATGGGCTGATCCATCTTTGTCTGCGGATCGATGCCCGGCTGCAGCAGCGTAAGAGTCGCCGTGCCACCCCACAGACCCCTGCCGCCCCTGTTGTGCGTGAGCCCCCAGTCCAGAGGGAGGAGCCAATGGAGCTGGGTGCCGCCAGGTCCCGTCTATCGGTGACGGAAATGGACAGACGACGATCGGAGGGGTTGTGTTTTTACTGTGGGGACCCTGGACATTTGGCTGCTTCTTGCCCGAAGAAGCGTCAGCGGGCGTCAGTGACCAAGCCTGCCCCAAGAAAGTCCCCCGCTTTGCTATCGGGAAACGGCCCGAGCCCGATCTAGACGGTGTGAAAGATCGGGCGACCCACAACAACCACACCGAGCGACGCCGTTCCGATGGTGCCTGTGAACCTCCACGGCATTTGATTTTGGAGGCACGTCTGATCCTTCCTGGCAAGCCAGAGGGGATTCCAGTCCATGCCTTAATTGACTCTGGGGCTACCACTAACTTTATGGATTCGGCCTTTGTGGCCAAATGGGCTGTTCCCCAGTGTCCAGTGGATCCGCCTATGCTTGTGGAGACCATCGATGGTCGAGTGCTCCTGTCCGGGCCTATCACGGCCGCCACGCAACCCGTGTGTATGGCCATCAGTACCCATGTGGAGGCCATTCAGTTCTACGTCACTTCGGATCTGCACTTTCCCGTGGTCTTGGGACTGGCGTGGCTCCGGGCGCATGATCCACAGATCTATTGGTCTCAGAACTTGGTCACCTTCCCAAGTTTGCAGTGCGTGGACCACACCCGCCATGTCTGTGCCGGCCAGGTGGAGGGTTCCCCAGGGGTTTCCTTGCCTCCCGAACTGTCCGACTTTGCTGACGTGTTCAGCGAGTCAGAGGCGGACCAATTACCCCCGCACAGGCCCTACGACTGCTCCATTGACCTAGTCCCTGATGCGCCTCTCCCAGTGGGGCGTTTATACTCCATGTCGGAGCCCGAGTTGGCTGCATTGCGGGACTTCCTGACGAAGAACTTGGCTCGTGGTTTCATCCGGCCCTCGTCCTCGCCAGTGTCTGCGCCCGTGCTCTTCGTCAAAAAGAAGTCGGGCGAGTTACGGCTTTGCTGTGACTACCGGAAACTCAACGCTATCACGGTGCGTAACCGCTACCCGCTGCCCCTCATCCCCGAGCTCTTGGACCGACTCCGGGAGGCTAAGATCTTCACGAAACTGGACCTGCGTGGAGCTTACAACCTCGTCAGGGTTCGGCCGGGTGATGAGTGGAAGACGGCGTTTGGTACTCGCTATGGACATTTCGAGTACACGGTGATGCCGTTTGGCCTGACCAACGCCCCCGCTGTGTTTCAGCATTTTATGAATGACATCTTTCGGGATCTGTTGGACCAGTTTGTTGTGATTTACCTGGACGACATCCTGATTTACTCCCCGTCGCGTGAAGCGCATCATCAGCATCTCCGTCAGGTCCTGCAGCGCCTCCGGAAACATCGGCTGTTTGCCAAGTTGGAGAAGTGCCAGTTCTACCAGGTGACCATTGATTTCTTGGGTCACCGCATTTCTCCTGAGGGCATCGCCATGGAACCGAGTAAAGTTGAGTCGTTGCAGAGTTGGCAACCCCCGCGTCGCGTGAAGGATATTCAGCGACTTCTTGGATTTGCCAACTACTATCGGACATTCATCCCTGGCTTTGCTGCCTTGACAGCCCCCCTCACCCGGCTCCTGCAGAAGAAGACTCGGTTCCAGTGGAACGCCCCCGAACAACAGGCGTTCCAAGCTTTGAAGGACGCCTTCATGAAGGAGCCCATCTTGAAGCATCCTGACCCGCAACGGCCGTTTGTCGTGGAGGCGGACGCCTCCGACATTGCCATTGGGGCCGTGTTACTCCAGGCAGCGACGCCCAACGGTACCCTTTTCCCTTGCGCGTATCACTCACGGAAATTGAATCCCTCGGAGCGCAACTATACCATCTGGGAGAAGGAGCTGTTGGCCATCAAGGCGGCGTTCGAGGCTTGGAGGCATCATCTGGAGGGGGCGCGGCATCAAATCGAGGTCCGGACGGACCACAAGAATCTGGAAAGCCTGCAGACCGCTCGGAATTTGAACCAACGCCAGATCCGGTGGTCCCTCTTCTTTGCGAGGTTTGACTTCCGGGTGCGGTACATACCAAGCGGGCACAACCAGAGAGCGGATGCTCTGTCCAGGAAGCCCGAGTACACCCGAGTGGAAGACAAGCTTCCGCCCAGGACCGTGATCCCTGTCGAGTCTTTTGCTGCGGTGCGGGAGCCGGTGGATATACGGGCTCGGATCCGGGAGGCGCAGCAGCAGGAGGCGTGGGTGGCTCAGCGGAAGGAAGAGGTGGGGCCAGATTCGCCTTGGTCGGTCACGGATGGACTCCTGTATTATCGTGACCGGCTCTATGTTCCAGGAGGGCCACTCAGGGGACTCGTCCTCAGCCAATGTCATGATAACCCGGCTGCGGGGCATTTTGGCCTGTTCAAGACTCTGAACCTGGTCTCCCGTACATTCTGGTGGCCCCGAGTCCGACACGATGTCCAGTCTTATGTCACCTCCTGCGTCCCATGCAGGCAGGCCAAGTCAGCGACAGGGGCCCCGCCTGGTTTACTGCAGCCTTTGCCAACGCCCAAGAGACCCTGGGGGGCTGTGTCCATGGACTTTCTGACGGATCTACCCCCATCCTCCGGCTTCACGACAGTGTTTGTGGTGGTGGACATGTTGACCAAGATGGCGCACTTCATCCCCTGTCGCGGCTTACCGTCAGCTCGCGCCACTAGTCGCATGTTCATCCAACAGGTGTTCCGGCTGCACGGCCTTCCCGATAGAGTCGTCTCCGATAGGGGGGCCCAGTTTACAGCCCGCTTCTGGCAGGAGTTGATGCGGGCGTTGGACATTAAGGTTTGCCTCTCGTCCGCGCATCATCCTCAGACCGACGGGGGTACCGAGAAGGTCATCGGCATCTTAGAGCAGTATCTGCGCTGCTACGTTAACCTGCAGCAGGACAATTGGGTGGACTATTTGGCCATAGCCGAGTTTGCCTTTAACAACTCGCAGCACACCTCCACGCAGATGACACCGTTCTTGGCCAATGTGGGTTATCACCCCCGGTTTTTCCCCCTTTCTCCCGTGGACTCACCGGAGCCGGCAGCGAACGAATTCATGGCGGAGTTACAGGCGATCCATCGGTTGGTGCGACGGCAGCTGGAGAAGGCCAAGGCCGACTACAAGAGGTTCGCCGATCGGTCGAGAAGGGATACGCCTCCACTATCGGTGGGGGATCGGGTCTGGCTGTCCACCAGGAACCTACCATCCACTCGGCCGGCGAGGAAGCTGGACCACCGATACCTTGGACCGTTCCCCGTCGAGGCCGTCATCAATCCGGTCGCCTATCGTTTAACTCTGCCACGTTCCCTGCGCGTGCACCCCGTCTTCCATCGGTCCTTGTTGGTCCCCGAACAACCGGCTTGTCCACTTCGCCAAGCGGAACCTCCCCCATCAGGACCTCGTGATGGCGACAGCACCCCCGAGTACGAGGTCGCCAGCATCAGGGATTCCCGCTGGCTGAAAGGTCGCTTCCAGTACCTGATCGAGTGGAAAGGGTACGGGCCGGAGGACTTCACATGGGAAGACGCGACCGCCGTTCATGCCCCTGCGTTGGTGACTGCGTTTCACGAACAGTTCCCATCCCGACCGCATCCGGATCGGCAGACCCGGGGGAAGGGCCCTGCGGTGCGGGATAGTGTTGTGACTCAGGGCCAGCCTGTGGGTCCGACAGCCGGCTCCGATGTATCGGAGGACTCAGATGTGGGGGAGGAGGGAAACGAACCGGCTGATGATGATTTGGAGACTTTGCAAAGTCCTCAGCCGGGAACCTCTGCTCAGCTGTGTGAGCCCGAGAGTGCGGAGGATGATGACCCACAGCTGGCCCTGTTCAAGGACGCCCGACGCAGGAGGCAGTCGAGCAGGGACAAACAAAGAAAGGCTATGGGACTCCTCTGGAGGAGGCACAGGGAGACCACGCCCTGAGCTCTCTATAAAAGGAGTGTTTGGGGAGGGGCTGGTTGCTGAAAGCAACTCTTTTGCTTGAGAAGATAAGCTCTTGTGTGTTTACTATTAAATCTTGGCAGAAGCCTTTTAGCCTTGGACGCTTTCCAGTCTCTTCTTTTGAAATAGGGGTTGCGAGAAGAGGGCTGGTTCAGAACATAAGGATCTGCACCGACTACAAGTGCTCGGTGAACCGCGCTCTGAACCCGCACGCTTACCCGGTCCCCACGGTCAGCCACGTTCTCGCTTCCCTCCAAGGCGGCGCCATCTTTGCAAGGCTCGATCTTGCACAGGCGTACCAGCAACTCACGGTTACTAGGGCAACAGCTGACATTTAAACCATAGTAACACACAGGGGGGCATTCCGGGTGAATAGGCTGCAGTTTGGAGTTAGCGATTGTCCTGGCATTTTTTAGGAAGTTATGGAGAAGACACTCAAGGGCATTCCGGGAGTCTGCCCCTACTTTGATGACATCCTGAGTGCAGGAGCGTCAGCAGAGGAACTAGCAGGTAGGCTCAGGGAGGTACTGTCCAGGCTATGCACAGCTGGACTCAAACTCAAGAGGTAGAAATGCAGCATAGGTGTTCCCTCCACAGAGTTCTTGGGGTTCAGAGTAGATGCCAGGGGAATCCACCCCACAGAGTCCAAGGTGAGGGCCATCAAACTAGCACCCACACCCAAGAACAAGGCAGAGCTACAGGCATTCCTGGGCCTGTTGAATTTCTACCATGCATTCCTCCCACACAAGGCAGCCATTGCAGAGCCACTCCACAGGCTGCTAGACAAGCAGGCAGCATGGGTCTGGACCGCCGCCCACGACCATAGCTTCAGGGCCTTGAAAGCACTACTGTCGGATAAGTCCACAGTAACCCATTTCATTGAGTCCAAGCCCATTTGCATCGCATGCGATGCATCCCCCTATGGTGTGGGCGCAGTACTCAGTCACCTTGAGCCCAATGGGGCACAAATTCCCATAGCCTATTATTCCAGGATGCTGTCTGGAGCAGAAAGAAACTACGCCCAAATCGACAGAGAAGCCCTGGCAGGAATCAAAAAATTCCACGATTATCTGTATGGCAGGGAGTTCACTGTCTTCACGGACCACAAACCACTCCTGGGCCTGTTCACAACGGACAGGCAGACTCCACAAATCCTGTCCCTCAGAATGCTCCAGTGGTCCATCTTCCTTGCAGCCTACAATTGCAAGCTGGTGCATAAGCCAGGGAAGGAGATGGGCCACGCAGACGGTCTAAGTAGGCTGCCCATAGACACCCCTGATCAAGACCTGGCCCCAGCCACACAGATCCTAGCGCTGCAGGAGCTACCAGAGTGCCCAGTTCATGCCAAGGACATTGCCAGCCACACAGCCACAGACAACATCATGAGCAGGGTACACTCATGGGTTTGCACAGGGTGGCAGGACAAGTCCCCGGGGCCTGACTTCCAGGCCTATTTCACCAGGTGCAATGAGATCTCCACGAACAGGGGCTGCCTCCTCTGGGGAAGCAGGGTCATCATTCCCACCGCAGTACGGGGCAGGGTATTGGACTCCTTACACGAGGGACACCCAGGCGTGGTTAGGATGAAGTCTCTGGCCAGAAGCTACCTCTGGTGGCCAGGGCTGGACAATAACATTGAGGAACGGGTCAAGGCCTGTTACACGTGCCAGAGATCCAGGCTGGAAATGCCACACGCACCCGTGCACAGGTGGGAGGCCACACACACACCCTGGTCCTGCATCCACATTGACTATGCAGGGCCATTCCAGGGTCAACTATTCTTAGTAGTGGTGGACAGCCACTCCAAGTGGTTGGAGGTAGTCCCAGTGCCCAACATGACCTCGGGGAGGACAATCCAGGTGCTCACAGCTCTCTTTGCCACACACGGCCTCTCTGACGTAATTGTGTCTGACAACGGGCCTCAGTTTACTGCTAATGATTTCCAGGCGTTCTTGAAGGCAAACTGGATTAGGCACACCACCTCTGCGCCCTTCCATCCATCGACCAATGGGCAAGCTGAACGGATGGTAAGGATGACCAAAGACGCACTCCGGTGCATCATTAGCGGGGACTGGAACCACAGACTGGCGAAATTCCTACTCGCCCAGCACACTACACCATGCGTTGCTACCGGGAAGAGCCCAGCAGAACTGCGATGGGGACAGCGTCTCATCACCAAGCTGGACCGTTTACACCCAGACCGGGTAGCAGCCGAGACGGTTAGGCCACCACCATCACCACCAGCACACAGAGTTCTCAACGTGGGGGACCTGGTCTGGGCAAGGAATTACGGGGCAGGGCATCCATGGGTTCCAGGGACAGTGATTGCGATAACTGGACCCCTCTCCTACATCGTGGGGGTGGAGGGGGACAGGCACATAAGGCGACACATCGACCAGCTCAGAGGAAGGGTCCCTGAGCGCACCACACACGCCCAACTGGAGAGCCACACCCCAGGAGAAGTCAGCCCAACCGGAAACAACACAGAGCAGGAACCAGAGGAGGAGGGCCTCCTGAACCCAGCTCTGTTCAACCCAGCACAGAGGCCCCAGGAACCAGCTGTCCAAGCCCAGGGCCAGGCCACACCCAGACGGTCCACCCGGCCCCACAGGACACCTGCCTACCTGTCGGACTATGTGTGCAAATGACCCCTACACAGTTGCATTGTCTTTTTTTATTATTGACACACAGTGTATATAGTTATAGTTAGTTGCAAGTTGTTTCATTGGTATGTGGTTCCTCTCTAAGGGGGGAGGAGTGTTATGTATGCAGGCACCTGCATAGCAACAGCCACCAGGGGGCGTTGGCCTGAACGGGTTTGGCGGGAAACCCTGTTTCAGCGGGAAACCTAGGGCCAACCCCATTGGCTGTCCGCTTACCTGGCTAGGTATTTAAGGAGGCCAGGTAACCCTCATCCCTCAGTTCGCTACCCCCCATCCAATAAAGAGCTGAACTCACACACCGGCTGGCGTCTCTTCCTTGCGTCGGACCCACTACACAACAAGAATGTTGTGAAAGCTGGATTTTATAAATGGTTGGAAAAAAGAACCAAAGAGTGAAATTTGTATATGTATTAATGAATTATGAACTCAGTTCGCACGTTGATTGGAAAATTAACATATGTGTGTAAAGAATAAAAAATAAAATATTGAAAAAAAGAAAGTATTATGAACACATTGATACTGGAAGTTAAAACAAAGATTGAAGTTCCAATATTTATTGATAAACAAAAAGAGCGAATACGACAAGCAGGGGGACAGGAGGGGAAAGATGGTGTTTGGCATCTACCGGATGGTAGACAAGTGATCAATAAAGAGATTGCTAAAGAATTAATAGGATATTTGCATGAAGGAAGTCATTGGGGAACACAGGCTTTAGTAGATTGTATTTTGAAATTGTATGCTTGCTTTGGGATTTATACAATTGCAGCACAAGTGGTAGAATCATGTTTAGTCTGTAAGAAAATAAACAGACAGGCTTTAAGAATACAGCCAGCAGGGGGAAGACCTCCAGCATTCAAACCATTTCAGTGTGTACAAATAGACTATACTGAACTACCTAAAGTGGGTAGCTATAGAGGTGAAACTCGAAAAATTAGAATATCGTGCAAAAGTTCATTTATTTCAGTAACGCAACTTAAAAGGGGAAACTAATATATGAGATAGACTCATTACATGCAAAGCAAGATAGTTCAAGCCGTGTTTTGTCATAATTGTGATGATTATGGCATACAGCTCATGAAAACCCCAAATCCACAATCTCAGAAAATTAGAATATTACATGCAATCAATAAAACAAGGAATGTACATAGAACAATATCGGACCTCTGAAAAGTATAAGCATGCATATGTACTCAGTAATTGGTTTGGGCCCCTTTTGCAGCAATTACTGCCTCAATGCGGCCTGGCCTGGAAGCTATCAGCCTGTGGCACTGCTGAGGTGTTATGGAAGACCAGGATGCTTCAATAGCGGCCTTCAGCTGTTCTGCATTGTTCGGTCTCATGTCTCTCATCTTTCTCTTGGCAATGCCCCATAGATTCTCTGTGGGGTTCAGGTCAGGCGAGTTTGCTGGCCAATCAAACACAGTAATCCTACGGTCATTGAACCAGGTTTTGGTGCTTTTGGCAGTGTGGGCAGGTGCCAAGTCCTGCTGGAAAATGAAGGCAGCATCCCCATAAAGCTCGTCTGAGGAAGGAGGCATGAAGTGCTCCAAAATCTCCTGGTAGACGGCTGCGTTGACCCTGGACTTAATGAAGCACAGTGGACCAACACCAGCAGATGACATGGCTCCCCAAATCAACACAGACTGTGGAAACTTCACACTGGACTTCAAGCATCTTGCAGTGTGTGCCTCTCCATTCTTCCTCCAGACTCTGGGTCCTTGGTTTCCAAAAGAGATGCAAAAGTTGCTCTCATCAGAAAAGAGGACTTTGGACCACTGAGCAACAGACCAGGTCTCTTTTTCTTTAGCCCAGGTAAGACGCTTCTGACGTTGTTTGTTGTTCAGGAGCGGCTTGACAAGAGGAATACAACATTTGAAGCCCATCTCCAGCCTCAGTCCACTCCTTGTGAAAGTCCCCAACCCTTTTGAATGGCCTTTTCCTGACAATCCTCTCCAGGCTGCAGTAATCCCTGCTGCTTGTGCACCTTTTTCTTCCACACTTTTCCCTTCCACATAACTTTCTATTAATGTGCTTTGATACAGCACTTGGGGAACATCCAACTTCTTTTGCAATTACCTTTTGAGGCTTTCCCTCCTTATGGAGGGTGTCAATGATGGTTTTCTGCAGAACTGTCAGTTCAGCAGTCTTCCCCATGATAGTGATTCCTACTGAACCAGACTGAGAGACCATTTAAAGGCTCAGGAACCCTTTGCAGGTGTTGTGGCTTAATTAGCTGATTAGAGTGGGACACTTTGAGCCTAGAATATTGCACCTTTTCACAATATTCTAATTTTCTGAGATTGTGGATTTGGGGTTTTCATGAGCTGTACACCATAATCATCACAATTATGACAAATCACGGCTTTGTTGTGACTCAGGGCCAGCCTGTGGGTCCGACAGCCGGCTCCGATGTATCGGATGACTCAGATGTGGGGGAGGAGGGAAACGAACCGGCTGATGATGATTTGGAGGCTTTGCAGAGTCCTCAGCCGGGGACCTCTTCTCAGCTGCGTGAGCCCGAGAGTGCGGAGGAAGATGACCCACAGCTGGCCCTGTTCAAGGACGCCCGACGCAGGAGGCAGTCGAGCAGGAACAAACAAAGAAAGGCTGTGAGACTCCTCGGGAGGAGGCACAGGGAGACCACGCCCTGAGCTCTCTATAAAAGGAGTGTTTGGGGAGGGGCTGGTTGCTGAAAGCAACTTTTCCGCTTGAGAAGACAAGCTCTTGTGTTTTTGTTAACTGCGTAATTAAATCTTGGCAGATGCCTTTTAGCCTTGGAAGCTCTCCAGTCTCTTCTTCTTAAATAGGGGTTTGCCTTTACAAGGCCAGAAGAGGGCTGGTTCAGAACAGTTTGCTTTCAGCCCCCACCCCTTATTACTACGATGGAGCAGCTTCTTGCCGAGAATGCCCAGCTCACTCAGCAACTTACTTTGCTGGCAGCTCAGGTGGCTCAACTGCAAGCTCAGGTACATGCTGCACCCCCACCCAGGAGGAAATGTCAGATAGCTATGCCGGATAAATTTGCTGGTAATCCAGAACTGTTTCCTGCCTTCCTGGGACAATGCCAGCTTTTTATCAGCGTGAGAGCAGTTGATTTCCCCACTGACCGAGATAAGGTGGGATTCGTGTTGAGCCTTCTGTCGGGAGATGCAGCTCGTTGGGGCACGCCTCTGTTGGCACAGCCTAGCCCTTTGTTGGATAACTTTGGGGGGTTTTGTGACCATATGCGCCTCATGTACGAGGACCCGATTAAGGCGCAGACTGCCACCCGACGCCTGAAAGCTTTGAGGCAGGGTCAGCGCCCTCTACAGGCCTATATCAGCGATTTCCGGCTGCTTAGCCAGGATTCCGCCTGGAATGAGGCTGCGCTCGTGGATGCCTTTCAGGATGGCTTGTCAGAGGAGATGTTGGATGAGCTGGCCCGCGTGGACATTCCCTCAGATCTGAATGGGCTGATCCATCTTTGTCTGCGGATCGATGCCCGGTTGCAGCAGCGAAAGGGTCGCCGTGCCACCCCACAGACCCCTGCCGCCCCTGTTGTGCGTGAGCCCCCAGTCCAGAGGGAGGAGCCAATGGAGCTGGGTGCCGCCAAGTCCCGTCTATCGGTGACGGAAATGGACAGACGACGATCGGAGGGGTTGTGTTTTTACTGTGGGGACCCTGGACATTTGGCTGCTTCTTGTCCAAAGAAGCGTCAGCGGGCATCAGTGACCAAGCCGGCCCTGAGAAAGTCCCCTGCTTTGCTGTCGGGAAACGGCCCGAGCCCGATATAGACGGTGTGAAAGATCGGGCGACCCACAACGACCACGCCGAGCGATGCCGTTCCGACGGTGCCTGTGAACCTTCACGGCATTTGATTTTGGAGGCACGTCTGATCCTTCCTGGCAAGCCAGAGGGGATTCCGGTCCATGCCTTAATTGACTCTGGGGCTACCACTAACTTTATGGATTCGGCCTTTGTGGCCAAATGGGCTGTTCCCCAGTGTCCAGTGGATCCGCCCATGCTTGTGGAGACCATCGATGGTCGAGTGCTCCTGTCCGGGCCTATTACGGCCACCACGCAACCCGTGTGTATGGCCATCAGTACCCATGTGGAGGCCATTCAGTTCTACGTCACTTCGGAACTGCACTTCCCCGTGGTCTTGGGACTGGCGTGGCTCCGGGCGCATGATCCACAGATCTATTGGTCTCAGAACTTGGTCACCTTCCCAAGTTTGCAGTGCGTGGACCACACCCGCCATATCTGTGCCGGCCAGGTGGAGGGTTCCCCAGGGGTTTCCTTGCCTCCCGAACTGTCCGACTTTGCTGACGTGTTCAGCGAGTCAGAGGCGGACCAATTACCCCCACACAGGCCCTACGACTGCTCCATTGACCTAGTCCCTGATGCGCCTCTCCCAGTGGGGCGTTTGTACTCCATGTCGGAGCCCGAGTTGGCTGCATTGCGGGACTTCCTGACCAAGAACTTGGCTCGTGGTTTCATCCGGCCCTCGTCCTCGCCAGTGTCTGCGCCCGTGCTCTTCGTCAAAAAGAAGTCGGGCGAGTTACGGCTTTGCTGTGACTACCGGAAACTCAACGCTATCACGGTGCGTAACCGCTACCCGCTGCCCCTCATCCCCGAGCTCTTGGACCGACTCCGGGAGGCTAAGATCTTCACGAAACTGGACCTGCGTGGAGCTTACAACCTCGTCAGGGTTCGGCCGGGTGATGAGTGGAAGACGGCGTTTGGTACTCGCTATGGACATTTCGAGTACACGGTGATGCCGTTTGGCCTGACCAACGCCCCCGCTGTGTTTCAGCATTTTATGAATGACATCTTTCGGGATCTGTTGGACCAGTTTGTTGTGATTTACCTGGACGACATCCTGATTTACTCCCCGTCGCGTGAAGCGCATCATCAGCATCTCCGTCAGGTCCTGCAGCGCCTCCGGAAACATCGGCTGTTTGCCAAGTTGGAGAAGTGCCAGTTCTACCAGGTGACCATTGATTTCTTGGGCCACCGCATTTCTCCTGAGGGCATCGCCATGGAACCGAGTAAAGTTGAGTCGTTGCAGAGTTGGCAACCCCCGCGTCGCGTGAAGGATGTTCAGCGACTTCTTGGATTTGCCAACTACTATCGGACATTCATCCCTGGCTTTGCTGCCTTGACAGCCCCCCTCACCCGGCTCCTGCAGAAGAAGACTCGGTTCCAGTGGAACGCCCCCGAACAACAGGCGTTCCAAGCTTTGAAGGACGCCTTCATGAAGGAGCCCATCTTGAAGCATCCTGACCCGCAACGGCCGTTTGTCGTGGAGGCGGACGCCTCCGACATTGCCATTGGGGCCGTGTTACTCCAGGCAGCGACGCCCAACGGTACCCTTTTCCCTTGCGCGTATCACTCTCGGAAATTGAATCCCTCGGAGCGCAACTATACCATCTGGGAGAAGGAGCTGCTGGCCATCAAGGCGGCGTTCGAGGCTTGGAGGCATCATCTGGAGGGGGCGCGGCATCAAATCGAGGTCCGGACGGACCACAAGAATCTGGAAAGCCTGCAGACCGCTCGGAATTTGAACCAACGCCAGATCCGGTGGTCCCTCTTCTTTGCGAGGTTTGACTTCCGGGTGCGGTACATACCAAGCGGGCACAACCAGAGAGCGGATGCTCTGTCCAGGAAGCCCGAGTACACCCGAGTGGAAGACAAGCTTCCGCCCAGGACAGTGATCCCCGTCGAGTCTTTTGCTGCGGTGCGGGAGCTGGTGGATATACGGGCTCGGATCCGGGAGGCGCAGCAGCAGGAGGCGTGGGTGGCTCAGCGGAAGGAAGAGGTGGGGCCAGATTCGCCTTGGTCGGTCACGGATGGACTCCTGTATTATCGTGACCGGCTCTATGTTCCAGGAGGGCCACTCAGGGGACTCGTCCTCAGCCAATGTCATGATAACCCGGCTGCGGGGCATTTTGGCCTGTTCAAGACTCTGAACCTGGTCTCCCGTACATTCTGGTGGCCCCGAGTCCGACACGATGTCCAGTCTTATGTCACCTCCTGCGTCCCATGCAGGCAGGCCAAGTCAGCGACAGGGGCCCCGCCTGGTTTACTGCAGCCTTTGCCAACGCCCAAGAGACCCTGGGGGGCTGTGTCCATGGACTTTCTGACGGATCTACCCCCATCCTCCGGCTTCACGACAGTGTTTGTGGTGGTGGACATGTTGACCAAGATGGCGCACTTCATCCCCTGTCGCGGCTTACCGTCAGCTCGCGCCACTAGTCGCATGTTCATCCAACAGGTGTTCCGGCTGCACGGCCTTCCCGATAGAGTCGTCTCCGATAGGGGGTCCAGTTTACAGCCCGCTTCTGGCAGGAGTTGATGCGGCCGTTGGACATTAAGGTTTGCCTCTCGTCCGCGCATCATCCTCAGACCAACGGGGGTACCGAGAAGGTCATCGGCATCTTAGAGCAGTATCTGCGCTGCTACGTTAACCTGCAGCAGGACAATTGGGTGGACTATTTGGCCATAGCCGAGTTTGCCTTTAACAACTCGCAGCACACCTCCACGCAGATGACACCGTTCTTGGCCAACGTGGGTTATCACCCCCGGTTTTTCCCCTTTTCTCCCGTGGACTCACCGGAGCCGGCAGCGAACGAATTCATGGCGGAGTTACAGGCGATCCATCGGTTGGTGCGACGGCAGCTGGAGAAGGCCAAGGCCGACTACAAGAGGTTCGCCGATCGGTCGAGAAGGGATACGCCTCCATTATCGGTGGGGGATCGGGTCTGGCTGTCCACCAGGAACCTACCATCCACTCGGCCGGCGAGGAAGTTGGACCACCGTTACCTTGGACCGTTCCCAGTCGAGGCCGTCATCAACCCGGTCGCCTATCGTTTAACTCTGCCACGTTCCCTGCGCGTGCACCCCGTCTTCCATCGGTCCTTGTTGGTCCCCGAACAACCGGCTTGTCCACTTCGCCAAGCGGAACCTCCCCCATCAGGACCTCGTGATGGCGACAGCACCCCCGAGTACGAGGTCGCCAGCATCAGGGATTCCCGCTGGCTGAAAGGTCGCTTCCAGTACCTGATCGAGTGGAAAGGGTACGGGCCGGAGGACTTCACATGGGAAGACGCGACCGCCGTTCATGCCCCTGCGTTGGTGACTGCTTTTCACGAACAGTTTCCATCCCGACCGCATCCGGATCGGCATACCCGGGGGAAGGGCCCTGCGGTGCGGGATAGTGTTGTGACTCAGGGCCAGCCTGTGGGTCCGACAGCCAGCTCCGATGTATCGGATGACTCAGATGTGGGGGAGGAGGGAAACGAACCGGCTGATGATGATTTGGAGGCTTTGCAGAGTCCTCAGCCGGGGACCTCTTCTCAGCTGCGTGAGCCCGAGAGTGCGGAGGAAGATGACCCACAGCTGGCCCTGTTCAAGGACGCCCGACGCAGGAGGCAGTCGAGCAGGAACAAACAAAGAAAGGCTGTGAGACTCCTCGGGAGGAGGCACAGGGAGACCACGCCCTGAGCTCTCTATAAAAGGAGTGTTTGGGGAGGGGCTGGTTGCTGAAAGCAACTTTTCCGCTTGAGAAGACAAGCTCTTGTGTTTTTGTTAACTGCGTAATTAAATCTTGGCAGATGCCTTTTAGCCTTGGAAGCTCTCCAGTCTCTTCTTCTTAAATAGGGGTTTGCCTTTACAAGGCCAGAAGAGGGCTGGTTCAGAACAGGCTTGAACTATCTTGCTTTACAAGTAATGAGTCTATCTCATATATTAGTTTCCCCTTTTAAGTTGCATTACTGAAATAAATGAACTTTTGCACGATATTCTAATTTTTCAAGTTTCACCTGTAATCATATTTTATATTTTAGAATTATCATTTTTTAATCAATTGCCTGTGTAGATGCTTTGAGTATATGGGGAAAATACAAGCCTCAAGTGGAGGGAGGGGGAGAACAGGAGTTACAATAGGGGCCAAGTGTGAGTCACCATGTAGGAATTGTTTTTAAGTACCTTCTGGTGCCTGGTACCCTACTTGATCTGAGAGGTGTAGAAGATGGGAGACATCTCTCCTCTAGAATTGATAAGCATGTACATATATAATCTGAGTAAACAGGATAGTAGGGGAGGGTTCTTATTAGTATAATGTAAGCAAACAGGGGAAGTGATAATGTATTCTGTTTAGGCGCTTCTGATAGATTGTAACCTCCAAAGCCTAAGCCAATGGGGCCATGGGGGAGGGAATGGGGCGTCATGATAGGACGTATAATAATATGTGATTTTGGAATTTGGGGGTGTGGTTCAGTGCTTGGCTACATTGCATTGTTTGCCTTCCTGAATCCACCACGCTTTGCAAACCGAGTGGATTTCAATTCGTGTCTATTTTGTGTCTAACAAGGAGCAGAGGAGTGACAGAGCTCCAGAGATGAGCAACTGCGTCCCCTGCCCAATCCCTGAGCATGGAGAATGGTCATCATGGAAAATCAGAGATTTATAGAAAGAACTTATCAAGAAAAAATAAATACTTTTCAAGAGGAGACATATGATATGTTGCAACTAATTCAAATAACAATGATTTCAAACTACAAAGAAATCCAAAATAACTTTGAAAATATAAACAAACTCATCTCCAATTCAATTTTATACCAAAGAAAATCCCAGGAAAATACAACAGAGAAGGAACAGATAAAACAGATAACTGAACATAAATTTGAGGCTAGAGACTTAAAGATGGAATTCTACAAAATGAAGTATGATTTAATCCAAGTGGAAAAAAATTTACAAGAAATACTGGATTTGGAAAAGACAACCTATATTTCAACACTACAAAATAAACTTGAGGATAAGAAAAAGGATTGGTTAAAATGGACTGCAGAGATGCCAGGGAAAACACTAGAACTAGAGAGACAAAAAATGAAAAGAGAAGCAGAGAGAAAAAGAAGGAAAAATATTCTCAATAAAAATGAGTGGACAAATGCCTCTAACAAAGATACTGTACATGACTTACTTTTTACATCTACAGTAACATCTATATGGAAAGATTTTTTGACTCAGCAGAACATATTGATTAAGAAAGACATTGGGCAAAAGAAAAAGGCTAAAGTGAAAATTAAGAAAATAGATGATGGGGCCTATCAGAGAGAATATTTAAAAAAGAAACACTTATTTGAGAATGGTTAAAGAAATAGAAAAAAATTGGATGTGAATTTCACTTTAAGAGGGAGGACCCTGTCAAGTAACATAGTGCTTTCTTTTTCTTTCTCTTTTTTCTTTTATTTTTGGATATAAAAGAGTTGGAATGGCCTATATAAAAGAAATGTTTTAGATATCTAAAGGTGATTGACTTTGAAAAAAATATAAATGGATTTAAAAAAATGTTTTGACTAAGAGCGAAAAGACTAGAGGATTAGGTTTATTAAATGCAATATTTTAAGATTAAATACATTTTCAATTATGGTAAAGAATGAAGAAATTTTGGAAATAAATATGTGTTAGCTTATAGGAAATAGGAATTTTAAGTAGTATACTATCTTTTTATTTTATTCTTTTTCTTATTCTCACTCTACTTCTTTCTCTTTTTAGTCTTATTTATTCCTTAAGAAAAGTAAAAGTATTGGGTTGGTTTACATGAGAAAAAATAGATTTAAACATTTAAATGTAATTTATTCTGAGAAAATCTTAACCAGTAAAAATGTTTAGAACATTGTGGGAAAAAAAAATGTAAAGAAGAACTGTAAACAGGATATATGATGAGACAACCAGAATGACTAGATAGAAAAGGAATACTATACTGATGTGATTATTATTTGTAGAAATATTAGAAAACTTTTATACTTAAATATCATTTATTAAAACAATAAGAATTGTATTAACTTAAGGTTGGTAAAAGAGAACACTATGGGGAAAAGAGGAAATCATGTAAACTTATCATATGGATTATACAGGTAAAACCCGAAAAATTAGAATATCGTACAAAAGTTCATTTATTTCAGTAACGCAACTTAAAAGGGGAAACTAATATATGAGATAGACTCATTACATGCAAAGCAAGGTAGTTCAAGCTGTGTTTTGTCATAATTGTGATGATTATGGCGTACAGCTCATGAAAACCCCAAATCCACAATCTCAGAAAATTAGAATATCACATGCAATCAATAAAACAAGGAGTGTACATAGAACAATATTGGACCTCTGAAAAGTATAAGCATGCATATGTACTCAGTACTTGGTTTGGGCCCCTTTTGCAGCAATTACTGCCTCAATGCGGCCTGGCATGGAAGCTATCAGCCTGTGGCACTGCTGAGGTGTTATGGAAGACCAGGATGCTTCAATAGCGGCCTTCAGCTGTTCTGCATTCTTCGGTCTCATGTCTCTCATCATTCTCTTGGCAATGCCCCATAGATTCTCTATGGGGTTCAGGTCAGGCAGGTTTGCTGGCCAATCAAGCACAATCCCTTCATGGATTACTGCCTTGTCGTGGCGAAGGGGCTTGCGTAATTCAATGAAGCTATGAGCTATGCCGTGCAGGGCCACCCAAGACGGACAGGTCATAGCAGAGAATTCTGACAAAACGTGATCCACTGGAGAAGGAAATGGCAACCCACTCCAGTATCTTTGCCATGAAAACCCTATGGACAGTACCAAAAGGCAAAATGATATGACGCTGGAAGATGAGCCCCTCAGGTCGGAAGGCGTCCAATATGCTACTGGGGAAGAGCAGAGGGCTAGTACTAGTAGCGCCAGAAAGAATGAAGCGACTGGGCCAAAGCCGAAAGGACGCTCAGCTGTGGATATGTCTGGTGGTGAAAGGAAAGTCCGATGCTGTAAAGATTTTTTCTCCATAGGAACCTGGAATGTAAGATCCATGAATCAAGGAAAGCTAGACGTGGTCAAACAAGAGATGACAAGACTAAACATTGACATCTTAGGTATCAGCGAACTAAAATGGACAGGAATGGGTGAATTTAATTCAGATGACCATCAGGTATACTACTGCGGGCAAGAATCCCTCAGAAGAAATGGAGTAGCCTTCATAGTCAATAAAAAAATAGGAAAAGCAGTACTGGGATACAATCCTCAAAATGACAGAATGATCTCAGTTCAAATCCAAGGCAAACCATTCAATATCACAGTAGTCCAAGTCTATGCCCCAACCACCGGTGCTGAAGAGGATGAAATTGACCGGTTCTATGAAGCCCTACAGCACCTTATAGAACTAACACCCAGAAGTGATGTCCTTATCATCATGGGGGATTGGAATGCTAAAGTAGGAAGCCAAAAGATAACTGGAATAACAGGCAAGTTTGGCCTTGGAGTACAAAATGAAGCAGGGCACAGGCTGATAGAATTTTGTCAAGAGAATACGATGGCCATAGCAAACACTCTTTTCCAACAACCCAAGAGACGGCTTTACACATGGACATCACCAGACGGTCAACACAGAAATCAGATTGACTATATGCTCTGCAGCCAAAGATGGAGAAGCTCTATACAGTCAGTAAAAACAAGACCAGGAGCTGACTGTGGCTCAGACCATGAGCTTCTTGTTGCAAAGTTTAGGCTTAAATTAAAGAAAGTAGGGAAAAGCGCTAGGCCAGTCAGGTATGAATTAAATCATATCCCTGTTGAATATACAGTAGAGGTGACAAATAGATTTAAGGAATTAGATCTGATAGAAAGAGTGCCTGAAGAACTATGGACAGAGGTTCGCAACATTGTACAACAGGTAGCAACCAAAACCATCCCAAAGAAAAAGAAATGCAAGAAAGCAAAATGGCTGTCTGAGGATGCTTTGCAAATAGCTGAGGAAAGGAGGGAAGCGAAAGGCAAGGGAGAAAAAGAAAGATATGCCCAATTAAATGCAGAATTCCAAAGAATAGCTAGAAGAGATAAGAATGCCTTCTTAAATGAACAATGCAGACTTCCGGTGGCGGCGCGGCGCCGAAGACAGCCTCCCCTGGCTGCCCGCGGCTCAGCTGTTTGTTTTTTCGCCCGAAACAGCGCCGATCAGCTGTTCGGGCAAAATTGAAGCCCCCTCCTCGGGAGAAGAGGAGGGGGTGAGGCCCCAGGTAGGGGTAGAGTTCTCCGAGGCCGCCTGAGCTTGGAGCTTGGGCGGCTGAAGGATCGAACTCCCCCGAAGCCTGGGTTGCTCCCAGCTGGCCATCGTCTCTGCTCCGAACTTCCTGGAGCAGAGCCAGGCGTCTGCGAACCATCCCTGCCTGAAGAAAGGACTATGATTTAAAGGAGCAGGCAGAGCGGTACAAGAGGAAAAGGTGAAGAGGACTATTTTACTATACTCTCGAACTTGTTGGACTTTTTAAACTTTAATTGAAAGTGCGTCATAATTGAGGATTAAAAGATGGCGGCTAAACCTCCCTCTAAAACTCTTCGGAGTGGAGGATCCTCGCCGGTGCAACAATCATCACTACAGGCATTGCACCCTCCTGAAGTGCTGACATCGAAGGATTTGCGAGATGCCCTGGATAAACATGCCCAGGTACTTTTGGAATCAATTAATCAATCAATTGCTGATAAATTTGCACAGATGGAGGAGAAATTGGAGAAATTTGAGGAAAGAATGGAAGAGAGGATGGAACAGAAGTACAGCGTGATGAAGGTAGACATTTTGACTTCAGTGCATAAAGTGGCGGAATGTGTGGAAGATTTAGATGAAAAAGTGGATGATTTGGCTCAAAGGAATGCTATATTAGAAGTAAAAGCACGGGAGAATGAAAATGTAAGAGGCAAGTTGGAAAGGGAGTTAAGCCTTGCCCAATATTACCAGATGCAGTTTGCTGTCAGAATTAGAGGCTTAAAAGAGAATGTTAAAGAAGATTTAAAGCAGCTGATCTCTGAGGCTCTCGAAGGGGTATTGAACCAGCCAGCATCTGAAATAAGAGCAGCTATGGATAAAGTGTTTTGGGTGAATTCATGGATTGCTAGACAGAGAAAGTTGCCTAGAGATGTGGTGGTTTACTTTGCAAAAAGAGAAATTAGAGATCAAGTTATACAAGCTGCCTATGATGCTAAGGTTGTGATTGCTGAACAAGAAGTCTTGGTTTTAAAAGAAATTCCTCCAAGGATTTTAAGGGGAAGAAAGGACTATACATTTCTTGTGCAAGAGCTCAAGCAAAGAGATATAAGGTTCAGATGGGAGATTCCAGATGGGCTGATGGTGATGTATGAAGGTAAAAGGTATAGGCTGATTACTGTGAAACAAGCACGTGATTTCTACAATAATGTCTTAAAAGCAACCCCATTAACGCTCCTGGAAGCTGGAAAGGGATCTGGAGAAGAAGAACAACAAGAGGAGGAAACAGAGGAAAATGGTGCTGGAGGAGATCAAGCTACAATTTCTTTGGATGATCCTAGAGAGCAAAGAGTGACGCGTGCTGCTTTAAAACGAGCAAAGAAAATAAAAGAACAAGATCAGCAAAAGTCTTCAGATTCTTCACAACGCATTCATAGCCAAGCTGTGGGAGGAGCACGGCCTAAAGAAACTAGTCCTATCAAAGCTGTGGTCCAAGAGCTTTTCGAGGATATACATGGCAACTAAATTTTTAACCTGGAATGTTAATGGACTAAACTCACCGCAGAAGAGGAAGAAAGTTTTTCAATATTTAAAACAATTTAAGATAGATGTTATATGCCTGCAAGAAACGCATATTAGAGTTTTGGATCAAAAGTACTTATTGAACTCGAGGCTGGGTACGCAATTTGTTGCTTCTGCAGAGAATAAGAAAAATGGAGTGGTTGTTTATGTTAAAAGTGCCTTAACAGCGGATCTAATTGAAGCAGATAAGCATGGAAGATATGTTATGATCGAGCTGTTGTTAGAAGGTAAAAAGACGCTTTTAGTTGGATTATATGCACCAAATCAACAACAAGCTGACTTTTTTAGTTTACTTCATACAAAGCTTACCCAGTTGGATTATAAATCCTTTATTTTTATGGGGGACTGGAATGGAGTTATGGATGTACAGTTGGATAAGGCTGGAGCCTTTAAGCGCATTCCAAGTCACGCTAGATTGCCTAAATCTTTTTTTGAAATGAAGGATGACCTGGAATTGCGAGATATTTGGCGTGAGAGACATCTGCAGGAGAAGGATTATACATTTTATTCTGATAGACACCAATCTTTTTCGAGGATTGATTTTATTTTGTTGACTAATGATTTTCTTTTGAGAACTAAAAAGGTGAAGATCTGCGCAAGAACTATCTCTGATCACAGTCCAGTGTGGTTGGAGATTGATAAGGAAAGAGGAGATAGACGCTCATGGCGCGTAAATGAGAATTTGTTTAGAAATCAGAGAAATGTGGAAGAATGCAAACAGCGGATGAAGGATTTTTTTGAGATGAATATGAATAAGGGTACCTCTATGGATATGGTTTGGGATGCTAGCAAGGCCTATATGAGAGGGGTGTTGATATATATGAATAATAGACATAGACGTGCAGTGGAAACTAGAAGGAAAGAACTGGAGAATGAAATAAAGGAAAAAGAAAAGGCTTTGATTTTGAACCCAGAGGAGGTGAAGATCAAGGAGGCTATTAGACTGTTAAGAGGACAATTTGATAAATTAATGGCTGATCAAGTGGCGACCAATCTGCGGTTTGCTAGGCATAATACTTTTTGCAACGCTAATAAACCAGGCAGATGGTTAGCTTATAGACTGAGGAAAAAACAAAGGGCCTCTAATATAGATAAGATTGAGTATAAAGGAAGGGTTGTGTATCAACAGAATCTTATTAAGGATGCCTTTGTGGATTTTTACTCGAAATTATATACTAAAGAGGACATTAATGCAAAAGATATTGATACGTATTTGGAGAAGGCTAGCATCCCGGTTCTTACGCAAGTACAAAAAGAGGGGATTAATCAACTGATTACAGAAGAAGAAATTTTTACAGCTATTAAGGAACTGAAGGTGGATAAAGCACCAGGCACGGATGGCTTGACTGCGGCCTATTATAAAAACTTACAATTAGAGATGATAAAACCGTTAAAGGAACTGTTCCAGACAATCTAGAGGGGGGGAAAGGTGCCCCCGTCTTGGAGAACAGCTTTTATCTCTTTGATTCCGAAGGAAGACCAGGATGCTACTTTAGTTAAAAATTACAGACCGATATCGCTTTTAAATACAGATTATAAGATATTTGCTAAGGTTTTGGCTAATAGACTGATGAGGGTTCTGCAACAGGTGATTCATGAGGACCAAACGGGGTTTATTAGTGGAAGACAAATGAAAACTAATGTGAGACATATAGTTGATGTGTTAGAGTTTTTGGAAAGGCACAACCAGATCTCTGCTGCGCTAATCTTTTTAGATGCTGAAAAGGCTTTTGATCAATTGAACTGGCAATTTTTGTTGAAAGTTTTAGACAAAATGGATTTTGGGGAAAAATTTTTACAACCGATTAGGGCATTATACCAAAAACAAACTGCCCGAATTATAGTTAACAATAGTTTGACAACAGTATGTAATATTGAGAAGGGCACAAGGCAAGGGTGTCCGCTATCGCCCTTGTTATTTGTGTTAACATTAGAGATATTATTGGTTAAGATTCGGAATTCGGAAAAAATTAAGGGGATACAAGTTGGAGATCAGGATTACAGATTGAGAGCATTTGCAGATGATCTGGTTGTTACAGTGACCCAGCCAGAGAACTCTGTTGTGGACCTGATGGAGATAATAACACAATATGGGAAGGTTTCTGGATTTAAAGTAAATATACAGAAAACTAAAATTTTGGCTAGAAATATGACAGTTTCGCAGAAGGCTCTCCTAGAAGGATTAACTGGATTTGAGATTGTTAAAAGGGTTAAATATTTGGGGGTGAATTTGTCGCCCTCTAATACAAAGCTATATAAAAATAATTATGAAAAGTTATGGGGGAAAATTCAAAAAGAACTGGAGAGTTGGGAAAAATTGCAATTGTCTTTGTTGGGACGGATTGCAGCAGTGAAAATGAATGTCCTGCCCAAATTTTTATTCTTATTTCAAATGATACCGATTCTTAAGAAAGATTCTAACTTGGAGGAATGGCAGCGTGGTATCAATAAATTTGTGTGGGCAGGGAAAAAGCCACGAGTTAAACTTAAGATTATGCAGGATACTCGTGAGAGAGGTGGCCTTAAAATGCCTAATTTTAAATTATATTATGAAGCTGCTGCACTAGTAGGAATAAGTGATTGGATTAATTTGACACAATCGAGGTTATTAAATCTTGAGGGCCATGATTTGTTGTTTGGCTGACATGCATATTTGTTGTATGATAAGAAGGTAGATACTGTGTTTAGGATGCATATTTTAAGACAGGCACTGCTGAGAGTCTGGAAGAAGTATAGACATAAGTTAAGCAGCAAGATACCATTGTGGGCAATCCCAAAACACGCAATAGAAAATATACATGCTGGTTTCAAACATGATGAGACTACTTACAAGGAAATTTTAAGTTTGGAAAGGAATATTTGGTGCTTGAAATCATATAGCTTCTTGCGAGAAGAGAAGGTTGTTCAGACTTGGTTTCAATATATTCAGTTACGGGCCAGGTGGAAAGAAGACCAAAAAAATGGATTTGCAATGACTGATGAAAATTTGATAAAGCAAATTAGAAATCAAGGACCAGCACATATTAAACGGATATATCTTGCATTGATAGAGATCGATTCAGAAACAGAGCTTGTTAAGGATTGTATGATAAAATGGGCCCAAAACATTCAGGAAGTTATTACAATGGACACGTGGGAAAAGATCTGGGTGAGGAATGTAAAATTCACTCAAGCTCAAAATCTAAGAGAGAACTTTTATAAAATGTTTTATAGATGGCATCTAGATCCTAAAAAGCTTGCAAGTATGTATCCGAATTATCAGCCTAAGTGTTGGAGGTGTGGTGATGAAGAGGCAACATATTTTCACATATGGTGGACATGTAAAAAGGTCAAGGCTTTTTGGATAAAAGTCTGGTGGAATATGCAGAAGATTTTTAAACGGAGGATAAAGTTTTGTCCGCAATTTTTTTGGTTGGGAATAATTGTTGACGCTACAGTTGTGGACTCTAAGTTGATGTTGAATTTAGTTACGGCAGCAAGACTTTTGATAGGTCAATATTGGAAGAAAGAGGAACTGCCGACTATACAAGAGTGGATTTTAAAGGTTTCCGACTTGGCAGAGATGGCGAAGATTTCAGCCTATTTGAAAGATTACTCGCAAGAACATTATATTATGGAATGGAGAAAATGGATTGAGTTTATCCAGAACAAGTATAGGGTTAAGAAGTTTTATGTAGCATTCGAATAAGTCTTCTTTCGTTTTCTTTTTTCTTTTTCTATTTTAGTCTTCTATATATATTTAATAATGCTAAGTTTTGTTTGATCCTATATAAGTTAGAGAGTGATGGATTTTAGAATTTATAGTTGTTAGTATATGGTTGTTTATGATTGCTTTTTTATATATATATACCTTGTATTTAGCTCTGGGAAGTCCGGGGGGGAGGGGGGTTGGGGGGAGGTAGGGGGGGAGGAGGGAGGGGGGAGGGGGGAGGAAGGGGGGAGGTAGGGAGGGGAGGAGGGAGGGGGAAGGGGGTTTTTTAAAGGAAAACTGTATTTTTAAAACTTTTCAATAAAAAAAAAACAATGCAAAGAAATAGAAGAAAACAATAGAATAGGGAGGACCAGAGATCTTTTCAAGAAAATTGGAGAGATGAAAGGAATGTTTCATGCAAAAATGGGCATGATAAAGGACCAAAATGGCAGGGACCTAACAGAGGCAGAAGAGATTAAGAAGAGGTGGCAAAATTACACAGAAGAACTATATAAGAATGAGCTTAACGTCCCTGATAATCACAATGAGGTGGTCACTGACCTCGAGCCAGACATCCTAGAATGTGAAGTGAAGTGGGCCTTAGAAAAGCTGAGCAACAACAAAGCTAGTGGAGGTGACAGTATCCCAGCTGAGCTATTCAAAATCTTAAAAGACGATGCAGTAAAAGTGCTACACTCAATTTGCCAGCAAATTTGGAAAACTCAACAGTGGCCACAGGATTGGAAAAGATCAGTTTACATTCCAATTTCAAAGAAAGGCAGTGCCAAAGAATGTTCAAACTATCGCACCATTGCACTCATTTCTCATGCTAGTAAAGTTATGCTTAAAATCCTACAAGCTAGACTTCAGCAGTATGTGGATCGAGAACTACCAGAAGTACAGGCAGGATTTCGAAGAGGCAGAGGAACCAGAGATCAAATTGCCAACATACGTTGGATCATGGAGAAAGCTAGAGAGTTCCAGAAAAACATCTACTTCTGCTTCATTGACTATGCTAAAGCCTTTGATTGTGTGGATCATAACAAACTCTGGCAAGTCCTTAAAGAGATGGGCATACCAGACCATCTTATTTGTCTCTTGAGAAATCTATATGCGGGCCAAGAAGCAACAGTGAGAACTGGACACGGAACCACTGATTGGTTCAAAATTGGGAAAGGAGTCTGGCAAGGCTGTATACTGTCGCCTTGCCTATTTAACTTATATGCAGAGCACATCATGAGAAAGGCAGGGCTAGATGAATCAAAAGTTGGAATTAAGATTGCCGGAAGAAACATCAACAACCTAAGATATGCAGATGATACCACTCTAATGGCAGAAAGTGAAGAAGAACTAAAGAGCCTCTTGTTGCGGGTGAAGAAGGAGAGTGCAAAACTTGGGTTGAAACTAAACATTAAGAAAACCAAGATCATGGCATCTGGCCCTCTCAATTCCTGGCAAATAGATGGGGAAGAAATGGAGGTAGTGACAGATTTTATTTTCCTGGGCTCCAAGATCACTGCAGATGGGGACTGTAGCCAAGAAATTAAAAGACGCTTGCTCCTTGGGAGGAAAGCCATGGCAAATCTAGACAGCACACTAAAAGCAGAGACATCACCCTGCCAACAAAAGTGCGTATAGTCAAGGCTATGGTCTTCCCAGTTGCAATGTATGGCAGTGAAAGCTGGACCATAAGAAAGGCTGAGCGCCAAAGAATTGAAGCCTTTGAACTATGGTGCTGGAGAAGACTCCTGCGAGTTCCTTGGACTGCAAGGCGATCAAACCGGTCAGTCCTAGAGGAGATCAACCCTGACTGCTCTTTAGAAGGCCAGATCCTGAAGCTAAAACTCAAATACTTTGGCCACCTAATGAGAAGGAAGGACTCACTGGAGAAGAGCCTAATGCTGGGAAAGATTGAGGGCAATAGAAGAAGGGGACGACAGAGAATGAGGTGGCTGGATGGAGTCACTGAAGCGGTAGGCGTGAGCTTAGATGGACTCCAGAGGATGGTGGAGGACAGGAGGGCCTGGAGGAACATTGTCCATGGGGTCGCGATGGGTCGGACACGACTTCGCAACTAACAACAACAACAAGCACAGTAATCCCACGGTCATTGAACCAGGTTTTGGTGCTTTTGGCAGTGTGGGCAGGTGCCAAGTCCTGCTGGAAAATGAAGGCAGCATCCCCATAAAGCTCGTCTGAGGAAGGAGGCATGAAGTGCTCCAAAATCTCCTGGTAGACGGCTGCGTTGACCCTGGACTTAATGAAGCACAGTGGACCAACACCAGCAGATGACATGGCTCCCCAAATCAACACAGACTGTGGAAACTTCACACTGGACTTCAAGCATCTTGTAGTGTGTGCCTCTCCATTCTTCCTCCAGACTCTGGGTCCTTGGTTTCCAAATAAGATGCAAAAGTTGCTCTCATCAGAAAAGAGGACTTTGGACCACTGAGCAACAGACCAGGTCTGTTTTGCTTTAGCCCAGGTAAGACGCTTTTGACGTTGTTTGTTGTTCAGGAGCGGCTTGACAAGAGGAATACGACATTTGAAGCCCACGTCCAGGATCCGTCTCTGTGTGGTGGCTCTTGATGCACTGACTCCAGCCTCAGTCGACTCCTTGTGAAAGTCCCCAACAAGAAACTGACTGACCTGAAATTCTCCCCCGCCATCTGCGATTGGATTCAAGACTTTCTCAGGGACCGGTTACAAACAGTGAGGGTCGGGTCTGCTTTGTCCACCCCCCTGAAGCTTTGCCCTGGGTCACCTCAGGGCTGTGTGCTTAGCCCCTACCTGTACGCTTTATACACATATGACTGTGTATCATCTGACCCATCCACTGCGATAATTAAGTTCGCAGATGATACAACTGTTGTGGGTCTCATTACAGGTGGGGATGAGACAGCATATAGGGCGGAGGTACAAAAACTATCCATATGGTGTAGTAACAACAACTTGCACCTAAACATCGGCAAGACGAAAGAGATGGTGTTAGACTTCTGGAGAAAAAAGGAGGAACCTGCCGCACTTTACATCGGGGAGGACTGTGTGGAGAGTTTCCTCCTTTAAATTTCTGGGAGTCTACCTCTGTGAATATCAGACCTGGAAAGTTAACACAACCCATGTGGCTAGAAAGGCCCAACAGAGGCTTCACTTTCTTAGGGTCTTGCGGAAAAACAGGGTAGAACAATGGCTAATGACCCTCTTTTACCGGTCTACTATAGAGAGCGTCCTCTCGTATGTTATTGTGGTTTGATATGCTGGTCTGACAGCTGCGAACAGGAAAGTATTACAGAGGGTAGTGAGCACAGCACAAGACATTGTGGGCTGTCCCCTGACACCACTGGATGACATCACCAGGGCTCGTTGCCTTGGAAGAGTGAGGAAGATTCTCAGGGATGACTCACACCCTGGAAAGTATCTCTTTACTCTCCTACCATCGGGTAGGAGATATAGGAGTATAGCCAGCCGTACCAACAGGCTGAAAAATAGCTTTTATCCGTGGGCTGTTAGGCTTTTAAATGGGATATAATCTCTGTGAACTTATGCAGAATTGACTTGGGATGCCGGTGTGTGGTGTAGTTGGTTCACATGGTGTAGTAAGATGGAGGGTGTGTTGTCACTGTATGTTGGGGGGTGGGAGCACAAAGGGAGGCTCAGCTAATCTCAATGTACACATAGGTGTACTTTGACAATAAAGGTTCATTTCATTTCATAATAAAACATACTTAAAAAAAGAGAATGGAGAGGAGGTGGAGTCAGTGCTGGGCGACCTGACTACTCAGGAGGAGGGCATCCCGCCCCTCTTCACAAGGCTCACCTGGAGAATAGGATTTAAGGAGATGCTCTGCGGAGGGGCTTTTGTCGGGAACAAGTGTTGTATTTGCCAGCAACACTTGCCATGATTCAAGAAGCCTTTCTGTTACCGATGACTTGCTGCCTTGCTTTGCCTTGCTCTGCTTTGCCTTGCTCTGCCTTACTTTGCCTTGCCTGGCCTTGCCTAGCTTTGCCGTGTGCGAGTTCGCAGTGACCCAACTCAACTTTGGTTTGGGCCACGGCCCCAGGGAACTCTCTGTGTGACGAAGACGCACGTGACCAAGTTTCCTAAACTGTTTTTGCTCTCAGAACTGTGCTTCTCTGTGCTAGCTTTAAGGAACTGCTTGAGGTGTGTGCGCATGTTAGAGCCTTGCTCTTGGGCTTAAAGTGAACTGTAGGCATTTTGAGGAAGGTTGGTTCAATAAAGGGGATTCAAGCCTTCACATTCGCCTGTTGTGATTCAGGGTCAGCCTGTGGGTTCGGCAGTTGGGTCGGACGATTCAGAGGAGGAGGAGAGGGGTGTTGGAGAGCTTGCTGAGAATAATATTGAGGCTCCACAGAGCCCTCAGCCAGGCCCCTCCCACCTGGTCACGACACAGACCCAGCTGTGTGAGCCTGACAGCGTGGATGAAGATGACCCACAGCTGGCCCTGTTCAAGGACGCCCAACGCAGGAGGCAGTCAATCAGGACTAAACAGAGGAAGGCAATGGGGCTTCTCGGAAGGAGGCAGAGAGAAGCCACGCCCTGAACTGTTTAAAAGGGGAATGTGTGGGAGGGCTGGTTTGCTGAAGGCAACCGTTTGAATAGCTCCTGTTTCATGGTTCGTGTTTGCTCTCTTTGCTCTGTTTGCTCTGTTTATGTTTTTATGGTAATAAATTTGGCAGGCTTAGTTCCAGCCTCTTGCCTTCTTGTAAAAGGGGTTGTCCCTGCCTTTTCTGCAGGGCCGGTAGCAGGCTGGTACAGAACAGTTTGCCTTCAGCCTCCCACCTCTTACTATTATTATGGAGCAGCTACGTGCTGAGAATGCCCAGCTCACCAAGCAACTCACTTTGTTGGCAGCTCAGGTGGCTCAATTGCAAGCTCAGGTCCATGCTGCACCCCCACCATCACCCCCACCCAGGAGAAAATGCCAAGTTGCGATGTCGGATAAATTTACTGGCAATCCAGAACTGTTTCCTGCTTTCCTGGGACAATGCCAGCTCTTTATCAGCATGAGAGCAGCTGATTTCCCCACTGACCAGGATAAGGTGGGGTTTGTGTTAAGCCTTCTTTCGGGTGATGCAGCTCGTTGGGGCACGCCTCTGCTGGCTCAACCTGGTCCATTGTTGGACAACTTTGTGGGGTTTTGTGATCATATGCATCTGATGTATGAGGACCCTATTAAGACGCAGACTGCTACTCGACGCCTGAAAGCTCTGAGGCAGGGTCAACGCCCCCTACAGGGCTATATCAGCGATTTTCGGCTGTTTAGCCAGGATTCTGCCTGGAATGAGGCTGCGCTTGTGGATGCCTTCCAGGATGGATTGTCGGAGGAGATGTTGGATGAGCCGACCCGTGTGGATATTCCCTCAGACCTGAATGGGCTGATGCATCTTTGCCTGCGGATCGATGCTCGGTTGCAGCAGCGAAGGAGTCGCCGTGCCACCCCACAGACCCCTGCAGCCCCTGTTGTGCATGAGACCCCAGTTCAAAGGGAGGAGCCAATGGAGCTGGGTGCCGCCAGGTCTCGTCTATCGGTGACTGAAATGAACAGACGACGATCGAGGGGGGGTTGTGTTTTTACTGCGGGGACCCTGGGCATTTGGCTGCTTTTTGCCCAAAGAAGCAAAAGCGGGCATCAGTGACCGAGTCTGCCCCGAGAAAGTCCCCTACTTTTCTGTCGGGAAACGCCCCAAGCCCGATCTAGACGGTGTGATAGACCGGGCATCCCACAACAACACTGAGCGACGTCTTTCCGATGCTGCCTGTGGACCTCCTGTGGTACTCGCTATGGACATTTTGAGTACACGGTGATGCCGTTTGGCCTGACCAACGCCCCGGCTGTGTTTCAGCATTTCATGAATGACATTTTCTGGGATTTGTTGGATCAGTTTGTCGTGATCTACTTGGATGACATCCTGATCTACTCCCCGTTGCGTGAGGTGCACCATCAGTATCTCCATCAGGTCCTGCAGCGACTCCGAGAACATCGGCTGTTTGCCAAGTTGGAGAAGTGCCAGTTCTACCGGGTGACCATCGATTTCCTGGGTCACCGCATTTCTCCTGAGGGCATCGCCATGGAGCCGAGTAAGGTTGAGTCTTTGCAGAGTTGGCAACCCCCCACGTCGTGTGAAGGATGTTCAGCGACTTCTTGGGTTCGCCAACTATTACCGAACTTTCATCCCTGGGTTTGCTGCCTTGACAGCCCCCCTCACCCGGCTCCTGCAGAAGAAGACTCGGTTCCAGTGGAACGCTCCAGAACAACAGGCTTTCCAGACTTTGAAGGAAGCCTTCATGAAGGAGCCCATCTTGAAGCATCCTGACCCGCAACAGCCGTTTGTTGTGGAGGCGGACGCCTCCGACATTGCCATTGGGGCGGTGTTACTCCAGGCAACGACGCCCAGCGGTACCCTCTTCCCTTGCGCGTACCATTCACGAAAACTGAACCCTTCGGAGCGCAATTATACAATCTGGGAGAAGGAGCTGCTGGCCATCAAAGTGGCGTTTGAGGCCTGGAGGCATCATCTGGAGGGAGCGCGGCATCAAATCGAGGTCCGGACGGACCATAAGAATTTGGAAAGCCTGCAGACCACTCGGAATTTGAACCAACGGCAGATCCAGTGGTCTCTTTTCTTTGTGAGGTTTGACTTCCGGGTTCGGTATATACCTAGCGGGCACAATCAAAGAGCGGATGCTCTGTCCAGGAAGCCCAAATATTCCCGAGTGGAAGACAAGCTTCTGCCCAGGACAGTGATCCCCGTCGAGTGTTTTGCTGCGGTGCGGGAGCCGGTTGATATACGGGCTCGGATCTGGGAGGCACAGCAGCAGGAGGTATGGGTGGCTCAGCGGAAGGAGGAGGTGGGGCCAGATTCTCCTTGGACGGTCACGGATGGACTCTTGTATTATCGTGACCGGCTCTACGTTCCGGGAGGGCCACTCAGGGGACTCATCCTCAGCCAGTGTCACGATAACCCGGCGGCGGGGCATTTTGGCCTGTTCAAGACCCTGAACCTGGTCTCCCGTACCTTCTGGTGGCCCCGAGTCCGACACGACGTCCAGTCCTATGTTACCTCCTGCATCCCATGCAGGCAGGCCAAGTCAGCGACAGGGGCCCCGCCTGGATTACTGCAGCCTTTGCCGACACCCAAAAGACCCTGGGGGGCTGTGTCCATGGACTTTCTGACGGATTTACCCCTATCCTCTGGTTTTACGACAGTGTATGTGGTGGTGGACATGCTGACCAAGATGGCACACTTCATCCCCTGTCGCGGCTTACCGTCAGCCCGCGCCACTAGTCGTATGTTCATTCAGCAGGTGTTTCGGCTGCACGGCCTCCCTGATAGAGTCGTCTCTGATAGGGGGGCCCAGTTTACAGCCCGCTTCTGGCAGGAGTTGATGCATGCGTTGGATATCAAGATTTGCCTCTCGTCCGCGCATCATCCTCAAACTGATGGGGGAACCGAGAAGGTCATTGGTATCCTGGAACAATATCTGCGCTGCTACGTCAATCTGCAGCAAAACAATTGGGTGGACTATCTGGCCATAGCTGAGTTTGCATTCAACAATTTGCAGCACACCTCCACACAGATGACACCGTTCTTGGCCAATGTGGGATATCACCCTCGGTTTTTCCCCCTCTCTCCCATGGACTCACTGGAGCCGGCAGCGAACGACTTCATGGCAGAGTTACAGGCAATCTATCGATTGGTGCGACGTCAGTTAGAGAAGGCCAAGGCCGATTACAAAAGGTTTGCTGATCAGTCAAGACGGGATACGCCTCCACTATCAGTGGGAGATCGGGTCTGGTTGTCCACCAGGAACCTACCGTCAACACGGCTGGTGAGAAAGTTAGATCACCGATATTTAGGACCGTTCCCAATTGAGGCTGTCATCAATCCGGTCGCCTATCGCTTAACTCTGCCACGTTCCCTGCGCGTGCAACCAGTCTTTCATCGGTCTCTGTTGGTCCCTGAGCAACCGACCTGTCCACTCCGCCGAGCAGACCCTCCCCCATCAGGACCTCGTGATGGAGGCAGCACCCCCGAGTACGAGGTCGCCAGCATCAGGGACTCCCGTTGGCTGAAATGTCATTTCCAGTACCTGATTGAATGGAAAGGCTACGGACCAGAGGAGTTCACCTGGGAAGACGCGACCGCCGTTCATGCCCCTGCTTTGATGTCTGCTTTTGATGAACAATTCCCATCCCGACCGCATCCGGATCGGCAGACCCGGGTTAAGGGCCCTGCGGTGCGGGATAGTTTAGTTTAGTTTTAGTTTTATTAAATTTTTATACCGCCCTTCTCCCGAAGGACTCAGGGTGGTGAACAGGGCATATAATAAAAATACAAAACTACAAAAGTTAAAATAGAATTAAATTAATGCCCGAGATAAAACAATAAAATATACAAATATTTAAAACCCAAATTAACTCCCCATCAGGCCAGGCCAGCTTGTTCAAATAGGTGGGTCTTTAACCCGCGCCGGAAGGAGCGGAGATCCGGTGCCATCCGGAGCTCAACCGGCAGTTGATTCCACAAAGCCGGGGCGCCCACAGAGAAGGCCCTCCCCCTGGGGGCCACCAGCCGGCATTCTCTGACCGGAGGCACCCTGAGGAGGCCCTCTCTGTGGGAACGCACAGGGCGGAGGGGAGTTGACGCCGGCAGCAGGTGATCCCCGAGGTATTCCGGACCCATGCCATGTAAGGACTTAAAAACCATCACTAAGACCTTGAACCTCACCCGGAAGACAACTGGTAACCAATGCAGCTCGCGGAGCAAAGGTGTAACATGGGAGTACCGGGAAACTCCCAAGACAACTCTCGCGGCCGCATTCTGTACCAGTTGGAGCCTCCGAGTGGTCTTCAAGGGAAGCCCCATGTAGAGAGCATTACAGTAGTCTAGGCGAGAGGTCACGAGCGCATGAGTGACCGTACACAGGGCATCCCGGTCCAGATAGGGCCGCAACTGGCGCACCAGGCGAACCTGGGCGAAAGCCCCCCTAGTCACAGCTGCTACATGATCTTCCAGGGTAAGTCGTGAATCTAGGAGGACTCCCAAGTTGCGAGCCCTATCCACGGGGGGTAACAGCTCACCCCCCATAGAAAGGGATGGAACATTTTGAATGTCCCGGGATGCCGGAATGTACAGCCACTCAGTCTTGTCAGGGTTGAGTTGAAGTCTGTTCCTCCCCATCCAGACCCGAACCGCCTCCAGGCAACGGGACATCACAGCGAGGGCATCACTGTTGTGATTCAGTGTCATCACTGTTGTGATTCAGTGTCAGCCTGTGGGTTCGGCAGTTGAATCGGACAATTCTGAGGAGGAGGAGGAGGAGGGGATTGGAGAGCCTGCAGAGGACAGTTCTGAGGCATCGCAGAGCTCTCAGCCAGGCCCCTCCCATCTGGTTCCTCCTCAGACCCAGCTGTGTGAGCCTGACAGCTTGGACGAAGATGACCCACAGCTGGCCTTGTTCAAGGACGCCCGAAGCAGGAGGCAGACAAGCAGGAGTAAACAAAGGAAGGCAATGGGGCATCTCGGGAGGAGGTAAAGAGAAGGCACGCCTTGAAACTGTTTAAAAGGGGAATGTGTGTGGTTGCTGAAGGCAACCGTTTGAACAGCTTCTGATTTAGTCGTGGTTCGTATTTGTTTTGCTCTGTTTGCTCTGTTTTGGATCTGTTTTGTGTAAATAAATTTGGTGGACTTACTTCCAGCCTATTGACTTTTGAGAAGGGGTTGTCCCTGACATTTCTGCAGGGCCGGTAGTAGGCTGGAACAGACCACAGGTGGCCAAAACCAACCAGGAGGGACATGGGTCCAGTAAACAAGTGTTAGTGCTCAGTTTACACATGATCCTGTCCACATCATCCAGAGTCACAGGGTCAAACTCACCCCAAATGGTTTGATCAAGACCTGCCCTCTCCACTCCGCCAGACTCTGCCCAGTCAGAGTCCAAGCCAGTCCGGATCTGAGCGATTTTGTCATGCAGATACTGTGCAAATTCCTCTGCCCTACCCTGCAAGGGGTCATCCTTCGGTCCCTGGTTGAACAGTGAGCGGGTCACTCTAAACAGGGTGGCTGGGCGGTTATCTGCAGACGCAATGAAAGCGGCAAAGTAGACAAGCTTTGCTGCTTCCATCGCCACTAGGTAAGACTTAAGATAAGTTCTTAGCTGTGTTCGATCAGATTCGGATCCGCTGGAACTCCAACAGCTCTCTAGGCATCTTTTCTGGCGCTTCATCTCCCGGAGCTCCTTGGTAAACCAGGGGGCCACCCGGGGTCTGCGCCAGGTCAGAGGCCGCAAAGGCACAACTCAATCCAAGGCCCCAGCAGCTGCCCTCTCCCAGGCTTCTACTAGGGCCTCAGCAGAGTCATAGGCAAGGGAAGCAGGAAATGTACCAAGCTCCATCTGGAACCTTTCAGGGTCCATCAGGCACCTGGGGAGGAACCACCTGGTCAGTTCCGCCTCCCAGCAGCAGGGGGTGGCGTACTGAAAGTCTAGCCAGAGAAGAAAATGATCGGACCATGACAGGGGTTGGATGATTAAATCCCCCCTACCCAGATCATTAATCCACTGCCCAGAGATAAAAACCAGGTCGGGTGTGTGCCCTCCATTATGGGTCAGGTCCTGAATTATTTGAGTCAGGTCCATGGCTGTCATGGAAGCCATGAACTCCCGGGCCAACTCAGATGCCTTACCCACGGAAGGCAGATTGAAATCCCCCAGAACTATAAGCCTGGGGAACTCAATTGCCAACCCAGACAAGACGTCGAGAAGCTTGGGCAGGACCGATGACACGCAGCTGGGAGACAGTTACGTAATCAATAGGCCCAACTGAACTCCAGGACCCCACTTCAAGAGGAGAGACTCACACCCGTCTATCTGAGGGACAGTGGCCACTCGCGGACAAAGACTCTCCCTAATAATAACCGCCATCCCCCCACCCGTGCCCTGGGCCTGCGGCTGGTGAAGCACCCGGAAACCTGGTGGGCATAATTCCGAGACAGGGACACCCCCCTCTTGGCCCAACCAGGTCTCCGTGATGCAGGCCAGGTCCGCGTTCTCCTCCTCAATAAGATCCTGTATGAGGGGAGCCTTGTTCATCATGGACCTGGCATTGATATAGACCAACCTGAGACCAGGTTCCTGTAATCCTATGCCCCTGGGGGAGCGAGAAGAGCAATGAGGGTGGGAACAGGCCACCACTTGAAGACAGCGGTGGCCCGTTCCCCGATTACAATAAAGCCCTCTGCTCCCACACTCTTTGCCCCTCCCAATCACTGTCGGGATAGAAAAACCTTCCTCACTCGGAGCTGTGTCCATTCCCAAACCCCTACTCCCCCCTGCGACCATCCAAGGGTCTGGACTGCTGTCCGGGTCGAACTCTCCGAAGTTCTCCCCCTCCCAGATCCCCTTAACATGTTATTTAAAAATCTTAGTAAAAATCCCTTCAGGTTTCTATTTGCGGCATGTCATCTCTTGGGGTCCCACAACCTGTCATCAAGGAAGATCTTCCGTAAAACAGATAGACACTCCTGCGAGAGGGGGGAATCTCGCAGCGAGTAAAGTTCTGCAGCAGTGTATGCTGGCATACAAAAGGGAAACGGTAACATCAGACAATGAAGGGTGCCAGCAAATGGAATCAATAAGAAGTTCAGTCAGCCTGTGGCAGGTCCCAGAGCCACAATCGTGGTAACGATAGTATGGTTGACGGCGGCGACAGCGGAAGCCATAATAAAGGTGGCGATGACAACTCCAAAAAAGGGGCAGCCCAATGACAATAACAGCGGCCCATCGCAGCGGACCCAAAACAACGGGTTCAGCCATGATGGCAAGAACAGCTACAGCCTCTGCAGCGGCAAAAGGGGGGGAGGAGGCGAGCGCAACAGCCTTCCTGTCCTCTACCATCTTCTGGAGTCCATTTAAGCTCACGCCTACTGCTTCAGTGACTCCATCCAGCCACCTCATTCTCTGTCGTCCCCTTCTTCTCTTGCCCTCAATCTTTCCCAGCATTAGGCTCTTCTCTAGTGAGTCCTTCCTTCTCATTATGTGGCCAAAGTATTTGAGTTTTAGCTTCAGGATCTGGCCTTCTAAAGAGCAGTCAGGGTTGATCTCCTCTAGGACTGACCAGTTTGATCGCCTTGCAGTCCAAGGGACTCGCAGGAGTCTAATCCAGCACCATAGCTCAAAGGCCTCAATTCCTTGGCGCTTGGCCTTTTTTATGGTCCAACTTTCACTGCCATACATTGCAACTGGGAAGACCATAGCCTTGACTATACGCACTTTTGTTGACAGGGTGATGTCTCTGCTTTTTAGTGTGCTGTATAGATTTGTCATGGCTTTCCTCCCAAGGAGCAAGCGTCTTTTAATTTCTTGGCTACAGTCCCCATCTGCAGTGATCTAAATGTCACCTCTACTGCATATTCAACAGGGATATGATTTAATTCATACCTGAGTGGCCTAGTGCTTTTCCCTACTTTCTTCAGTTTAAGCCTAAACTTTTCAATGAGAAGCTCATGGTCTGAGCCACAGTCAGCTCCTGGTCTTGTTTTTACTGACTGTATAGAGCTTCTCCATCTTTGGCTGCAGAGCACATAGTCAATCTGATTTCTGTGTTGACCGTCTGGTGATGTCCATGTGTACAGCAGTTTCTTGAGTTGTTTGGAAAAGAGTGTTTGCTATGACCATCGTATTCTCTTAACAAAATTGTATCAACCTGTGCCCTGCTTCATTTTGTACTCCAAGGCCAAACTTGCCTGTTATTCCGGTTATCTTTTGGCTTCCTACTTTAGCATTCCAATCCCCCATAATGATAAGGACATCATTTTTGGGTGTTAGTTCGATAAGGTGCTGTAGGGCTTCATAGAACCGGTCAATTTCATCCTCTTCAGCACTGGTGGTTGGGGCATAGACTTGGACTACTGTGATATTGAATGGTTTGCCTTGGATTCAAACCGAGATCATTCATTCATTTTGAGGATTGTATCCCAGTATTGCTTCTCCTACTCTGTTATTGACTATGAAGGCTACTCCATTTCTTCTGAGGGATTCTTGCCCTCAGTAGTATACCTGATGGTAATCTGAATTAAATTCACCCATTCCTGTCCATTTTAGTTTGCTGATACCTAAGATGTCGATGTTCAGTCTTGTCATCTCTTGTTTGACCACGTCCAGCTTTGCTTGATTCATGGATCTTACATTCCAGGTTCGTACGGAGAAAAAATCTTTACAGCATCGGACTTTCCTTTCACCACCAGACACATCCACAGCTGAGCGTCCTTTCGGCTTTGGCCCAGTCGCTTCATTCTTTCTGGCGCTACTAGTACTAGCCCTCTGCTCTTCCCCAGTAGCATATTGGACGCCTTCCGACCTGAGGGGCTCATCTTCCAGCGTCATATCATTTTGCCTTTTGGTACTGTCCATAGGGTTTTCATGGCAAAGATACTGGAGTGGGTTGCCATTTCCTTCTCCAGTGGATCACATTTTTTCAGAACTCTCTGCTATGACCTGTCCATCTTGGGTGGCCCTGCACGGCATAGCTCATAGCTTCAATTGAATTACGCAAGCCCCTTCACCATGACAAGGCAGTAATCCATGAATGGGGGGAATACAGATAACGGGCATAAATCGAACACAAAGTATTGACCTCAGAACTGTGTGTGACGAATTTGCAGACGTCTTCGATTCTAAGTTGGGAACTTACACAGGGCCACCTATTTCGTTTAAATTAGACCCTAATGTAATGCCCCCCTTCATGGATTACTGCCTTGTCATGGCGAAGGGGCTTGCGTAATTCAATGAAGCTATGAGCTATGCCATGCAGGGCCACCCAAGACGGAAAGGTCATAGCAGAGAGTTCTGACAAAACGTGATCCACTGGAGAAGGAAATGGCAACCCACTCCAGTATCTTTGCCATGAAAACCCTATGGACAGTACCAAAAGGCAAAACGATATGACGCTGGAAGATGAGCCCCTCAGGTCGGAAGGTGTCCAATATGCTACTGGGGAAGAGCAGAGGGCTAGTAATAGTAGCGCCAGAAAGAATGAAGCGACTGGGCCAAAGCCGAAAGGACGCTCAGCTGTGGATATGTCTGGTGGTGAAAGGAAAGTCCGATGCTGTAAAGATTTTTTCTCCGTAGGAACCTGGAATGTAAGATCCATGAATCAAGGAAAGCTGGACGTGGTCAAACAAGAGATGACAAGACTGAACATCGACATCTTACGTATCAGCAAACTAAAATGGACAGGAATGGGTGAATTTAATTCAGATGACCATCAGGTATACTACTGCGGGCAAGAATCCCTCAGAAGAAATGGAGTAGCCTTCATAGTCAATAAAAGAGTAGGAAAAGCAATACTGGGATACAATCCTCAAAATGACAGAATGATCTCAGTTCGAATCCAAGGCAAACCATTCAATATCACAGTAGTCCAAGTCTACGCCCCAACCACTGGTGCTGAACAGGATGAAATTGACCGGTTCTATGAAGCCCTACAGCACCTTATAGAACTAACACCAAAAAATGATGTCCTTATCGTCATGGGGGATTGGAATGCTAAAGTAGGAAGCCAAAAGATAACCGGAATAACAGGCAAGTTTGGCCTTGGAGTACAAAATGAAGCAGGGCACAGGCTGATAGAATTTTGTCAAGAGAATACGATGGTCATAGCAAAAACTCTT
This sequence comes from Vipera ursinii, assembly GCF_947247035.1. Taxonomy (NCBI): domain Eukaryota; kingdom Metazoa; phylum Chordata; class Lepidosauria; order Squamata; family Viperidae; genus Vipera; species Vipera ursinii. The sequence continues at coordinate 45,019,570 of NC_139522.1, forward strand.
TTCCAACAACCCAAGAGACGGCTCTACACATGGACATCACCAATCGGTCAACACAGAAATCAGATTGACTATATGCTCTGCAGCCAAAGATGGAGAAGCTCTATACAGTCAGTAAAACAAGACCAGGAGCTGATTGTGGCTCAGACCATGAGCTTCTCGTTGCAAAGTTTAGGCTTAAACTGAAGAAAGTAGGGAAAAGCGCTAGGCCAGTCAGGTATGAATTAAATCATATCCCTGTTGAATATACAGTAGAGGTGACAAATAGATTTAAGGAATTAGATCTGATAGACAGGGTGCCTGAAGAACTATGGACAGAGGTTCGCAACATTGTACAAGAGGTAGCAACCAAAACCATCCCAAAGAAAAAGAAATGCAAGAAAGCAAAATGGCTGTCTGAGGAAGCTTTGCAAATAGCTGAGGAAAGGAGGGAAGCGAAGGGCAAGGGAGAAAAAGGAAGATACACCCAATTGAATGCAGAATTCCAGAGAATAGCTAGAAGAGATAAGAATGCCTTCTTAAATGAACAGTGCAAAGAAATAGAAGAAAACAATAGAATAAGGAGGACCAGAGATATTTTCAAGAAAATTGGAGAGATGAAGGGAACGTTCAATGCAAAAATGGGCATGATAAAGGACCAAAATGGCAGGGACCTAACAGAGGCAGAAGAGATTAAGAAGAGATGGCAAAATTACACAGAAGAACTATACAAGAATGAGCTTAATGTCCCTGATAATCACAATGAGGTGGTCACTGACCTTGAGCCAGACATCCTAGAATGTGAAGAGAAGTTGGCCTTAGAAACGCTGAGTAACAACAAAGCTAGTGGAGGTGACAGTATTCCAGCTGAGCTATTCAAAATTTTAAAAGACGATGCAGTAAAAGTGCTACACTCAATTTTCCAGCAAATTTGGAAAACTCAACAGTGGCCACAGGATTGGAAAAGATCAGTTTACATTCCAATTCCAAAGAAAGGCAGTGCCAAAGAATGTTCAAACTATCGCACCATTGCACTTATTTCTCATGCTAGTAAAGTTATGCTTAAAATCCTACAAGCTAGACTTCAGCAGTATGTGGATCGAGAACTACCAGAAGTACAGGCAGGATTTTGAAGAAGCAGAGGAACTAGAGATCAAATTGCCAATATACGCTGGATCATGGAGATGTTCTGAACCAGCCCTCTTCTAGCAAACCCCTATTCAAAAGAAGAGACTGGAGAGCGTCCAAGGCTAAAAGGCTTCTGCCAAGATTTAATTACGCAGTTAACAAAAACACTAGAGCTTGTCTTCTCAAGCGGAAAAGTTGCTTTCAGCAACCAGCCCCTCCCCAAACAATCCTTTTATAGAGAGCTCAGGGCGTGGTCTCCCTGTGCCTCCTCCTGAGGAGTCCCATAGCCTTTCTTTGTTTGTTCCTGCTCGACTGCCTCCTGCGTCGGGCGTCCTTGAACAGGGCCAGCTGTGGGTCATCATCCTCCGCACTCTCGGGCTCACGCAGCTGAGAAGAGGTCCCCGGCTGAGGACTCTGCAAAGCCTCCAAACCATCATCAGCCGGTTCGTCTCCCTCCTCCCCCTCATCTGAGTCCTCCGATACATCGGACCCGGCTGTCGGACCCACAGGCTGGCCCTGAGTCACAACACTATCCCGCACCGCAGGGCCCTTCCCCCGGGTCTGCCGATCCGGATGCGGTCGGGATGGGAACTGTTCGTGAAACGCAGTCACCAACGCAGGGGCATGAACGGCGGTCGCGTCTTCCCATGTGAAGTCCTCCGGCCCGTACCCTTTCCACTCGATCAGGTACTGGAAGCGACCTTTCAGCCAGCGGGAATCCCTGATGCTGGCGACCTCGTACTCGGGGGTGCTGCCTCCATCACGAGTTCCTGATGGGAGAGGTTCTGCTTGGCGAAGTGGACAGGCCGGTTGTTCGGGGACCAACAAGGACCGATGGAAGACGGGGTGCACGCGCAGGGAACGTGGCAGAGTTAAACGATAGGCGACCGGATTGATGACGGCCTCGACTGGGAACGGTCCAAGGTAACGGTGGTCCAGCTTCCTCGCCGGCCGAGTGGATGGTAGGTTCCTGGTGGACAGCCAGACCCGATCCCCCACCGATAGTGGAGGCGTATCCCTTCTCGACCGATCGGCGAACCTCTTGTAGTCGGCCTTGGCCTTCTCCAGCTGCCGTCGCACCAACCGATGGATCGCCTGTAACTCCGCCATGAATTCGTTCGCTGCCGGCTCCGGTGAGTCCACGGGAGAAAGGGGGAAAAACCTGGGGTGATAACCCACGTTGGCCAAGAATGGTGTCATCTGCGTGGAGGTGTGTTGCGAGTTATTAAAGGCAAACTCGGCTATGGCCAAATAGTCTACCCAATTGTCCTGCTGCAGGTTAACATAGCAGCGCAGATACTGCTCTAAGATGCCGATGACCTTCTCGGTACCCCCGTCGGTCTGAGGATGATGCGCGGACGAGAGGCAAACCTTAATGTCCAACGCCCGCATCAACTCCTGCCAAAAGCGGGCTGTAAACTGGGCCCCCCTATCGGAGACGACCCTATAGGGAAGGCCGTGCAGCCGGAACACCTGTTGGATGAACATGCGACTAGTGGCGCGAGCTGACGGTAAGCCGCGACAGGGGATGAAGTGCGCCATCTTGGTCAACATGTCCACCACCACAAACACTGTCGTGAAGCCGGAGGATGGGGGTAGATCCGTCAGAAAGTCCATGGACACAGCCCCCCAGGGTCTCTTGGGCGTTGGCAAAGGCTGCAGTAAACCAGGCGGGGCCCCTGTCGCTGACTTGGCCTGCCTGCATGGGACGCAGGAGGTGACATAAGACTGGACATCGTGTCGGACTCGGGGCCACCAGAAAGTACGGGAGACCAGGTTCAGAGTCTTGAACAGGCCAAAATGCCCCGCAGCCGGGTTATCATGACATTGGCTGAGGACGAGTCCCCTGAGTGGCCCTCCTGGAACATAGAGCCGGTCACGATAATACAGGAGTCCATCCGCGACCGACCAAGGCGAATCTGGCCCCACCTCTTCCTTCCGCTGAGCCACCCACGCCTCCTGCTGCTGCGCCTCCCGGATCCGAGCCCGTATATCCACCAGCTCCCGCACCGCAGCAAAAGACTCGACGGGGATCAATGTCCTGGGCGGAAGCTTGTCTTCCACTCGGGTGTACTCGGGCTTCCTGGACAGAGCATCCGCTCTCTGGTTGTGCCCGCTTGGTATGTACCGCACCCGGAAGTCAAACCTCGCAAAGAATAGGGACCACCGGATCTGGCGTTGATTCAAATTCCGAGCGGTCTGCAGGCTTTCCAGATTCTTGTGGTCCGTCCGGACCTCGATCTGATGCCGCGCCCCCTCCAGATGATGCCTCCAAGCCTCGAACGCCGCCTTGATGGCCAGCAGCTCCTTCTCCCAGATGGTATAGTTGCGCTCCGAGGGGTTCAATTTCCGAGAGTGATACGCGCAAGGGAAAAGGGTACCGCTGGGCGTCGTTGCCTGGAGTAACACGGCCCCAATGGCAATGTCGGAGGCGTCCGCCTCCACGACAAATGGCCGTTGCGGGTCGGGATGTTTCAAGATGAGTTCCTTCATGAAGGCGTCCTTCAAAGCCTGGAACGCCTGTTGTTCGGGGGCGTTCCACTGGAACCGAGTCTTCTTCTGCAGGAGCCGGGTGAGGGGGGCTGTCAAGGCAGCAAAGCCAGGGATGAATGTCTGATAGTAGTTGGCAAATCCAAGGAGTCGCTGAACGTCCTTCACGCGACGCGGGGGTTGCCAACTCTGCAACGACTCGACTTTACTCGGCTCCATGGCGATGCCCTCAGGAGAAATGCGGTGACCCAGGAAATCGATGGTCACCTGGTAGAACTGGCACTTCTCCAACTTGGCAAACAGCCGATGTTCCCGGAGGCGCTGCAGGACCTGACGGAGGTGCTGATGATGCGCTTCACGCGACGGGGAGTAAATCAGGATGTCGTCCAGGTAAATCACGACAAACTGGTCCAACAGATCCCGAAAGATATCGTTCATAAAATGCTGAAACACAGCGGGGGCGTTGGTCAGGCCAAACGGCATCACCGTGTACTCGAAATGTCCATAGCGAGTACCAAACGCCGTCTTCCACTCATCACCCGGCCGAACCCTGACGAGGTTGTAAGCTCCACGCAGGTCCAGTTTCGTGAAGATCTTAGCCTCCCGGAGTCGGTCCAAGAGCTCGGGGATGAGGGGCAGCGGGTAGCTGTTACGCACCGTGATGGCGTTGAGTTTCCGGTAGTCACAGCAAAGCCGTAACTCGCCCGACTTCTTTTTGACGAAAAGCACGGGCGCAGACACTGGCGAGGACGAGGGCCGGATGAAACCGCGAGCCAAATTCTTTGTCAGGAAGTCCCGCAATGCAGCCAACTCGGGCTCCGACATGGAGTACAAACGCCCCACTGGGAGAGGCGCATCAGGGACTAGGTCAATGGAGCAGTCGTAGGGCCTGTGCGGGGGTAATTGGTCCGCCTCTGACTCGCTGAACACGTCAGCAAAGTCAGACAGTTCGGGAGGCAAGGAAACCCCTGGGGAACCCTCCACCTGGCCGGCACAGATATGGCGGGTGTGGTCCACGCACTGCAAACTTGGGAAGGTGACCAAGTTCTGAGACCAATAGATCTGTGGATCATGCGCCCGGAGCCACGCCAGTCCCAAGACCACGGGGAAGTGCAGATCCGAAGTGACGTAGAACTGGATGGCCTCCACATGGGTACTGATGGCCATACACACGGGTTGCGTGGCGGCCGTAATAGGCCCGGACAGGAGCACTCGACCATCGATGGTCTCCACAAGCATGGGCGGATCCACTGGACACTGGGGAACAGCCCATTTGGCCACGAAGGCCGAGTCCATAAAGTTAGTGGTAGCCCCAGAGTCAATTAAGGCATGGACCGGAATCCCCTCTGGCTTGCCAGGAAGGATCAGTCGTGCCTCCAAAATCAAATGCCGTGGAGGTTCACAGGCACCGTCGGAACGGCGTCGCTCGGCGTGGTCGTTGTGGGTCGCCCGATCTTTCACACCGTCTAGATCGGGCTCGGGCCGTTTCCCGATAGTAAAGCAGGGGACTTTCTCGGGGCAGGCTTGGTCACTGACGCCCGCTGACGCTTCTTCGGGCAAGAAGCAGCCAAATGTCCAGGGTCCCCACAGTAAAAACACAACCCCTCCGATCGTCGTCTGTCCATTTCCGTCACCGATAGACGGGACCTGGCGGCACCCAGCTCCATTGGCTCCTCCCTCTGGACTGGGGGCTCACGCACAACAGGGGCGGCAGGGGTCTGTGGGGTAGCACGGCGACTCTTACGCTGCTGCAGCCGAGCATCGATCCGCAGACAAAGATGGATCAGCCCATTCAGGTCTGAGGGAATGTCCACGCGGGCCAGCTCATCCAACATCTCCTCCGACAAGCCATCCTGGAAGGCATCCACGAGCGCAGCCTCATTCCAGGCGGAATCCTGGCTAAGCAGCCGGAAATCGCTGATGTAGGCCTGTAGGGGGCGCTGACCCTGCCTCAAAGCTTTCAGGCGTCGGGTGGCAGTCTGCGCCTTAATTGGGTCCTCATACATGAGGCGCATATGGTCACAAAACCCCCCAAAGTTATCCAACAAAGGGCTAGGCTGTGCCAACAGAGGCGTGCCCCAACGAGCTGCATCTCCTGACAGAAGGCTCAACACGAATCCCACCTTATCTCGGTCAGTGGGGAAATCAGCCGCCCTCACGCTGATAAAAAGCTGGCATTGTCCCAGGAAGGCAGGAAACAGTTCTGGATTACCAGCAAATTTATCCGGCATAGCTATCTGACATTTCCTCCTGGGTGGGGGGGCAGCATGTACCTGAGCCTGCAGTTGTGCCACCTGAGTGGCCAGCAAGGTGAGTTGCTGGTTGAGCTGGGCATTCTCGGCAAGAAGCTGCTCCATCGTAGTAATAAGGGGTGGGTGGCTGAAAGCAAACTGTTCTGAACCAGCCCTCTTCTAGCACACCCCTATTCAAAAGAAGAGACTGGAGAGCGTCCAAGGCTAAAAGGCTTCTGCCAAGATTTAATTACGCAGTTAACAAAAACACTAGAGCTTGTCTTCTCAAGCGGAAAAGTTGCTTTCAGCAACCAGCCCCTCCCCAAACACTCCTTTTATAGAGAGCTCAGGGCGTGGTCTCCCTGTGCCTCCTCCCGAGGAGTCCCATAGCCTTTCTTTGTTTGTTCCTGCTCGACTGCCTCCTGCGTCGGGCGTCCTTGAACAGGGCCAGCTGTGGGTCATCATCCTCCGCACTCTCGGGCTCACGCAGCTGAGAAGAGGTCCCCGGCTGAGGACTCTGCAAAGCCTCCAAACCATCATCAGCCGGATCGTCTCCCTCCTCCCCCTCATCTGAGTCCTCCGATACATCGGACCCGGCTGTCGGACCCACAGGCTGGCCCTGAGTCACAACAGGAGAAAGCTAGAGAGTTCCAGAAAAACATCTACTTCTGCTTCATTGACTATGCTAAAGCCTTTGATTGTGTGTATCATAACAAACTGTGGCAAGTCCTTAAAGAAATGGGTGTATCAGATCATCTTATTTGTCTCTTGAGAAACCTATATGCGGGCCAAGAAGCAACAGTGAGAACTGGACACGGAACCACTGATTGGTTCAAAATATACTGTCGCCTTGCCTATTTATTTATTTATTTATTTATTTATTTATTTATTTAATAATATTTATATACCGCCCTTCTCCCGAAGGACTCAGGGCGGTGAACAGGGCAAGAATAAAAATACAAAGTTACAAAAATTAAAAAAAGGATTAAATATATGCCCACTAAAAACAGTAAATACAATATTAAAACCCCAATAAAACAACAATAAAAAACCGCACCAATCCCCCATCAGGCCAGGCCGGCTTGTTCGAATAAGAATGTTTTTATATCGCGACGAAAGGAGCGAAGATCGGGTGCCATCCGGAGCTCAACCGGTAACTGATTCCATAGCTCCGGGGTGCCCACAGAGAAGGATCTCCCCCTGGGGGCCACCAATCGACATTCTCTGATCGGTGGCACCCTGAGGAGGCCCTCTCTGTGGGAACGCACAGGGCGAAGGGAAGTTGATGACGGCAGCAGGTGTTCCCTAAGGTACTGCGGACCCCTGCCATGTAGGGCCCTAAACAGCATTACTAGTACCTTGAATCTCACCCGGAAGACAACTGGCAACCAATGCAGCTCACGGAGCAGAGGTGTAACATGGGAGTATCGGGAGACTCCCAACACAACTCTCGCGGCTGCATTCTGTACCAGTTGGAGCCTCCGGGTGGTCCTCAAGGGCAGCCCCATGTAGAGAGCATTGCAGTAGTCCAGACGAGAGGTCACGAGCGCGTGAGTGACCGTGCATAAGTCATCCCGGCCTAGATAGGGCCGCAACTGGCGCACCAGGCGAACCTGGGCGAAAGCCCCCCTAGTCACAGCCACTATGTGATCTTCCAGAGTGAGCTGTGAATCTAGGAGGACTCCCAAGTTGCGAGCCCTATCTACGGGGGGTAATAATTCACCCCCATAGAGAGAGATGGAATATCCGAATTAACCCGGAATGCAGGTATGCAAAGCCACTCAGTCTTGTCGGGGTTGAGTTGAAGTCTGTTCCTCCCCATCCAGACCCGAACCGCCTCCAGGCAACGGGACATCACGTCGAGGGCATCACTGGGGTGGTTTGGGGTCGAAATAAAAAGCTGGGTATCATCAGCGTACCCAACTCCAAAGCCACGAATGATCTCACCCAGCGGTTTCATATAGATGTTGAACAGGAGAGGCGAGAGGACCGACCCCTGAGGAACTCCACAAACGAGAGACCTCGAGGTCGACCTCTGCTCCCCTGTCAACACCGACTGCGAACGTCCCAGGAGATAGGAGGAGAACCACTGCAAAACCGTGCCTCCCACTCCCAATCCCCTGAGACACCGCAGCAAGATACCATGGTCGATGGTATCGAAAGCCGCTGAGAGGTCTAATAGGACTAGGACAGAGGAATGTCCCCTGTCCCGAGCCCACCAGAGATCATTCACCAGCGCGACCAATGCCGTCTCCGTGCTGTACCCGGGCCTGAAACCCGATTGGTACGGGTCTAGATAATCCGCTTCATCCAGGACCAGAGGGAGCTGATGCGCCACCACACTCTCAACAACCTTCGCAAGGAAGCGAAGGTTGGAGACCGGACGAAATTTGTTCAACACAGCTGGGTCCAAGGCAGGCTTCTTGAGGAGAGGCCTCACCACCGCCTCTTTCAAGACGGCAGGGAAGCTACCCTCACTCAGAGAAGCCGATATAACTGCCTGGAACCAGCTTCGTGTCCTCTCCCGGGCTGCATAAACCAGCCAGGAAGGGCACGGGTCCAATAAACATGTGGTGGAGCTCAGCCTCCCCATAATCCTGTCCACTTCCTCCGGAGTCACAGAATCAAACTCCTCCCAGGTAATATCGACAAGACCGCCCGTGTCCTGATCGTCAGACTCTGCCCAGTCAGAGTCCAGACCGGTCCGAATCCGAGCAATTTTATCCGACAGATGTTGACCAAACTCCTCGGCGCGACCCTGCAAGGGATCCTCCCTCACCTCCTGATTAAGGAGGGAGCGAGTCACCCTAAACAGGGCGGCCGGGCGATTATCTGCGGACGCGATAAGGGTAGCAAAGTGATTAGACCTCGCCACCCTTATCGCAGTGAGATAAGACCTAATATAGGCTCTTAGTCGCAATCGGTCGGATTCGGATCGGCTGGATCTCCAACCGCTCTCTAGGCCCCGTCTCTGACGCTTCATCTCCCGGAGCTCCGCGGAAAACCATGGAGCTCGATGGGATCTGCACCGGGTCAGGGGCCGCAAGGGTACAACTCGGTCAAGAGCCTCCATGGCTGCCCTTTCTCAGGCTTCCACTAAGGCGTCCGCTGAGCTCTGAGCGAAGGAGGCAGGTGGGGACCCCAGCGCTGCCTGGAACCTCTCAGGATCCATTAAGCGTCTGGGGCGGTACCATCTAATTGGTTCCACACACCCACGGTGGGGAGTGGCAAAACGGAAGACCAGCCGCAGGAGATGATGATCGGTCCATGACAGGGGCGTAACAATTGGGGAGCCCCCACCAAGATCATCTAACCACCGTCCAAATAAGAAAATCAGGTCAAGGGTGTGGCCTCCCACATGAGTCGGTCCCGAAATTACTTGCGTCAGGTCCATGGCCGTCATGGAAGCCATGAACTCCCGAGCTAACTCAGATGATCCTCCCAGGGATGGTAGATTGAAGTCCCCCAAAACTATAAGTTTCGGGAACTCAATCACCAACCCAGAGAGGACATCGAGAAGCTCAAGCAAGGCTGCTGCTGCGTGACTAGGCGAAAGGTACACCAGCAGCAAGCCCAACTGCGCACCAGGGCCGCATCTCAGGAAGAGAGACTCACACCCGACTATCTGGGGAACGGTGGCCTCCCGTGGACACAAGGTCTCCCTCATAACAACAGCCACTCCCCCACCCCTACCCTGAGCCCGAGGCCGGTGTAGCACCCGGAAACCTGGTGGGCAAAGATCAACCAGAGGAATACCGCCCTCTGGGCCCAACCAAGTCTCCATGATGCAAGCCAGGTCCGCCTGCTCACCCTCGACCAAGTCGCGGACGAGAGGAGCTTTATTAGCAACAGACCTGGCATTCAAGTACACCAGCCGGAGCTCAGGGGGCTGCACATCCTCGCTCCCGGGACCTCGGGGCGGAGCCAGAGGGTCGGAGTGCCTCACCGCTTGCAAGCAGCGGAGAGGCCTTCCCTGAGATCGATACGTCCCTCTGTTCCTACACCAGCTGCCATTCCCTAAATTTAACTTATATGCAGAGCACATCATGAGAAAGGCAAGGCTAGATTAATCAAAAGTTGGAATTAAGATTGCCGGAAGAAATATCAACAACCTAAGATATGGAGATGACACCACTCTAATGGCAGAAAGTGAAGAGGAACTGAAGAGTCTCTTGTTGCGGGTGAAGAAGGAGAGTGCAAAAGTTGGGTAGAAACTAAACATTAAGAAAACCAAGATCATAGCATCTGGCCCTCTCAATTCCTGGCAAATAGATGGGGAAGAAATGGAGGTAGTGACAGATTTTATTTTCCTGGGCTCCAAGATCACTGCAGATGGGGACTGTAGCCAAGAAATTAAAAGACGCTTGCTCCTCGGGAGGAAAGCCATGGCAAATCTAGACAGCACACTAAAAAGCAGAGACATCACCCTGCCAACAAAAGTGCGTATAGTCAAGGCTATGGTCTTCCCAGTTGCAATGTATGGCAGTGAAAGTTGGACCATAAAAAAGGCTGAGCGCCAAAGAATTGAGGCCTTTGAGCTATGGTGCTGGAGAAGACTCCTGCCAGTCACTTGGACTGCAAGGCGATCAAACCGGTCAGTCCTAGAGGAAATCAACCCTGACTGCTCTTTAGAAGGCCAGATCCTGAAGCTAAAACTCAAATACTTTGGCCACCTAATGAGAAGGAAGGACTCACTGGAGAAGAGCCTAATGCTGGGAAAGATTATGGGCAATAGAAGAAGGGGACGACAGAGAATGAGGTGGCTGGATGGAGTTACTGAAGCTGTAGGCGTGAGCTTAAATGGACTCCAGAAGATGGTAGAAGACAGGAAGGCCTGGAGGAACGCTGTCCATAGGGTCGCTATGGGTCAGACACGACTTCGCAACTAACAACAACAAAAATGCAATGCCAATCAGAATAAAACCAAGAAGAGTTCCGTTTGCGTTAAAACACAAAATCGAAGCTGAAATAGACAAATTAGTGGAAGGAGTGTTGCAGCCTGTTGAAGGGGGGAATGGGAAACCCCTATCGTTACCCCACTTAAGCCAAGTGGAAAAGTTCGTATTTGCGCGGACTATAAGTGCACCCTAAACAAAGCTTTTAACTAGCATGCTTACCCGGTTTCAATAGTCAGCCATATTCTCGCCTCTTTACAGGGAGGCGCCATTTTCGGTAAGCTCGATTTGGCACAGGCATATCAGCAGCTGCCAGTAGACGAGGCCACAGCAGCTGCTCAAAGTATAGTCACACACAAAGGAGCTTTTAAAGTCAAATGGTTGCAGTTTGGCGTAAGCGTTGCACCAGGCATATTTCAAGAAATCATGGAACGCACACTCAAGGGCATTCAGGGTGTTTGCCCATACTTTGATGATGTTCTCATCGCAGGAGAATCAGAAGAGGTTTTGGCCAGTAGGCTCAGGGCTGTATTGCACAGGCTACGCAACACGGGCCTTAAATTGAAAAGAAACAAATGCAGTATAGGAGTCACTTCAACAGAGTTTTTGGGATTCCGTATAGATGCCAGTGGAATCCACCCTGCAGAATCAAAGGTAAAGGCCATCAAAATGGCTCCTAGTCCCAAGAATAAAGCAGAATTACAAGCATTTTTGTGTTTATTGAATTTTTATCATACATTTCTGCCTCATAAGGCAGCTATAGCAGAGCCCCTCCACAGGCTTGACAAGAAGGCAGTCTGGAATTGGACTAATGTACATGAGAGGAGTTTTCAGGACCTTAAGGGCCTGTTGTCAGACAAGTCTACTGTCACACATTATATAGAATCTAAACCTGTTTGCATTGCTTGTGATGCATCTCCTTATGGAGTGGGAGCTGTTCTAAGCCACTTAGAGAAAAATGGGAAGCAAGTTCCCATAGCATATTATTCTAGAACATTATCTGTTGCTGAAAGAAATTATGCACAAATTGATAAGGAAGCCTTAGCTATAGTGGCTGGGGTCAAAAAATTCCATGATTATTTATATGGAAGAAAATTCACTGTATTTACTGATCACAAACCTCTTTTGGGCTTATTCACAACAGATAAGCAAACCCCCCACATATTATCACCTAGAATGCTCAGGTGGTCCATATTTTTGTCTGCTTATAATTTCAAGATGATTCACAAACCTGGAAAGGAAATGGGCCATGCAGATGGCCTCAGTAGGCTACCCTTAGCTCTTATAGATCCTGATCTAGCCCCTGCTGCACAAATACTGTCCATACAGGAGTTACCTGATTTCCCCCTCCATGCTGGGGACATTGCTGCTGAAACTGCTACAGATAGAATTCTAAGCAGAGTATTGTCATGGGTATTCACGGGATGGCAAGACAGAAGTCCAGGTCCTGAATTCCAGAGTTATTTTATCAGAAGGCATGAGTTATCTGCACACAAAGGATGTTTGTTATGTCTAAGGTTTATTATTTATTGGACATATATACCGCCCTTCTCCCATAGGACTCAGGGCGGTTCACAAGGTATTTAAAATAACAATACAAATTACAAAAGTTAAGAACAATTAAAATAATTAAATTTAGTCTTTGAATAAAATAAAACCCCTGTTAAAGTCCAATTAAAACCCAATTAAAATAAAATTATAACTAAAATTCTCAGTCCTGGCCAGAAAGCTCAAAGAGCCAGGTCTTCAGGTCCCGGCGGAATGAACGAAGGTCAGGTGCAGTCCTGAGCTCTACGGGCAGCTGGTTCCAAAGGGCAGGCACACCCACAGAGAAGGCCTTCCCCCTGGGTGTTACCTGCTGGCAATCTTTTGCTGGCGGCACCCTGAGAAGGCCCTCCCTATGGGAGCGCACAGGACGAAGGGAGCTTGATGCCGGCAGCAGGTGTTCCCTCAAATATCCCAGACCCAAGCCATTTAGGGCTTTATAGGTCATCACCAGCACCTTGAATCTCACCCGGAGGGCAACCGGAAGCCAATGCAGCTTGCGGAGCAGAGGTGTTACATGGGAGTATCGGGAAACCCCCATCACAACTCGTGCGGCTGCATTCTGCACCAGCTGAAGCCTCCGAGTGGTCCTCAAGGGCAGCCCCATGTAGAGAGCATTGCAGTAGTCCAACCGGGAGGTCACGAGCGCATGAGTGATTGTACGTAGGGCATCTCGGTCCAGATAGGGCCGCAACTGGTGCACCAGGCGAACCTCGCCAAAGGCCCCCCTTGTCACTGCTTCTATATGATCTTCAAAACTGAGCTGCGAATCCAGAAGGACACCCAATTTGCGAGCCCTATCAACGGGGGGTAACACCTCACCCCCCCATCATTAAAGGTGGAATGGACTGGTTAACCCGAGATGCCACTACGCAGAGCCACTCAGTCTTGGCAGGATTGAGACGAAGCCTGTTTCTCCCCATCCAGACCCGGAGCGCCTCCAGGCAATGGGACATCATGGCGAGGGCATCGCTGGGTTGGTTCGGGGTGGAGAAAAAAAGTTGGGTATCATCAGCATACTGATGATACCCCACCCCGAAACCACGAATGATCTTGCCCAGTGGCTTCATGTAGATGTTGAACAGGAGGGGAGAGAGAACCGACCCCTGAGGAACTCCACAAACGAGAGGCCTCGGGGCGGACCTCTGCCCTCCTGTCAACACCGACTGCGAGCGGCCCAGGAGATAGGAGGAGAACCACTGCAAAACAGTGCCTCCCACTCCCAATCCCCTGAGACGCCGCAGTAGGATACCATGGTCGATGGTATCAAAAGCCGCTGAGACATCTAATAGGACTAGGACAGAGGAACAACCCCTGTCCCGAGCCCACCAGAGATCATTCACCAGCGCGACCAATGCTGTCTCTGTGCTGTACTGGGGCCTGAAGCCCGATTGGTACGGATCAAGGTAATCAGTTTCCTCCAGGAACAGAGGAAGCTGATGCGCCACCACACTCTCAACAACCTTCGTCAAAAAGCGAAGGTTCGAGACCGGACAATAATTATTTAAAATCGCTGGGTCCAGGGCAGGCTTCTTGAGAAGAGGCCTCACCACCACCTCCTTCAAAGCGGCGGGGAAGACACCCTCACTCAAAGAGGCAGATATTACTGCCTGGAACCAGCTTCGTGTCTCCTCCCGAGCTGCATAAATCAGCCAGGAGGGACACGGGTCCAATAAACAGGTGGTGGAGCTTAGCCTCCCCATAATCCTGTCCACATCATCAGGGGAAACAGGATCGAACTCAGTCCAGATAACATGATCAAGACCGTCCGATTCCTCCACGTCAGATTCTGCCCAGTCAGAGTCCAAACCGGCCCGGATCTGAGCGATTTTGTCCATCAGATGATGACTAAACTCCTCGGCCTGACCCTGCAAGGGCTCCTCCCTCACCTCTTGATTAAGAAGGGAGCGAGTCACCCTAAACAGGGCGGCCGGGCGATTATCTGTGGACACGATGAGGGCAGCGAAGTAGTTAGCCCTCGCTGTCCTCATCGCCCCAAGATAAGACCTTACAAAGGTTCTTAACTGCAATTGGTCAGATTCGGAATGGCTGGACCTCCAACCACTCTCTAGACCCCGTCTCCGACGCTTCATCTCCCGGAGCTCCACAGAGAACCATGGAGCCCAACGGGATCTGCGCCGGGTCAGGGGTCGCATGGGTACAACACAATCGAGTGCCTCGGCGGCAGCCCTTTCCCAGGCATCCACCAAGGCATCAACTGGGCTGTGAGTGAGGGCGATGGGTATAGACCAAAGCACCATCTGGAACTGTTCTGGGTCCATTAGGTGCCTGGGGTGGAACCACCTGGTCGGTTCCGCAGCCCAGCGGCGGGGGGTGGCATAACGGAAGACCAGCTGCAGGAGGTGATGATCAGACCATGACAGGGGAACAATAGTTGGCGAACCCCCTCCCAAATCATCCAGCCACTGTCCAGACAGGAACACCAGGTCGAGAGTGTGACCCCCCACATGAGTTGGGCCCTGAATTACTTGGGTCAGGTCTATGTCCGTCATGGAAGCCATGAACTCCCGAGCTAACTCAGACGACCCTCCCAGGGAAGGCATGTTGAAGTCACCCAGAACTATAAGCCTGGGGAACTCCACCGCCAACCCTGAGAGGGTGTCGAGCAGCTCGGGCAGGGCTGTTGCCACACAGCTGGGTGCCAGGTATGTGAGCAACAAGCCCATCTGCGCCCGGGGGCCACATCTCAGGAGGAGGGACTCACTTATGGGGTAATACAGTCATTATTCTCTCAGTCTTGAGGGATAGAATACTACAGTCTTTGCATGAGGGACACCCTGGTATACAGTAGTGTGCATGAACACATTAGCTAGAAGCTACCTGTGGTGGCCTGGTTTAGATAAGGCTGATGAGGAGCAGGTACATGGTTGCTGTATATGCCAAAGATCAAGACCTGAAATGCCTCAGGCACCTGTCCATAGATGGGAGGCAACTCACACGCCCTGGTCCAGGATTCATATTGATTACGCTGGGCCTTTTCAAGGACAGCTATTATTAGTTGTAGTAGATAGCCACTCAAAATGGGTGGAAGTAGTTCCAGTCCCCAATATGACTACTGCTAGGACCATCCAGGTGCTGAGGAAACTTTTTGCTACACATGGGCTACCTGATGTCATGGTTTCAGATAATGGGGCTCAATTTACTGCTGCTGAGTTTCAGGCTTTCCTCAGAGCAAACATGATCAGACATGCCACATCTGCACCATTTCATCCATCGTCGAACGGACAAGTAGAACGAATGGTGAGAACGACCAAGGACACACTCAAGCGCATCGTCACAGGTGACTGGCACCATAGACTAGCAGACTTCTTACTTTGTCAACACTCCACAACTTGTACAGCCACTGGAAAAAGTCCTGCGGAGCTTCGCTGGGGCAGACGCCTCATCACTAAGCTGGACAGACTTCATCCTGACAGAGTGGCGTCAGATGCTGCTCAACCCAAACCCCCGAGGGGGCTACAACCTGATGGTTTGGTCTGGGCCAGAAATTATGGGCCAGGACTTTTGCGGGTTCTGGTGAAGGTGGTTGTTGTTATTATTATTATTATTATTATTATTATTATTATTATTATTATTATTATTATTAATTGAATTTATATGCCGCCCTTCTCCCTAAGGACTCAGGGCGGCTCACAACAATAAAAAATTAAAAAACATAGAATACAAAGATTAAAAAAGAATTAAACAATAAATAAAGAAATAAAGGACAATTTAAGCCGATAAAAACCAAATTTAAAAAACCATGATCAGTCCAGGCCCGCTTGTTGTAACAACCATATCTTCAGGTCACGGCGGAAGGATCGAAGGTCAGGGGCCGTCCACAGCTCCGGAGGCAGTTCATTCAAGAGGGTCGGCGCGCCCACAGAGAAGGCTCTCCCCCTGGGGGTTGCCAGCTGGCATTGCCTGGCTGATGGCACCCTGAGGAGGCCGACTCTGTGGGAGCGAACCGGTCGATGGGAGGTTGACATTGGCAGCAGGTGGTCTCGCAAGTACCCCGGGCCTACGCCATGTAGGGCTTTAAAGGTAATTACCAGCACCTTGAATCGCACCCAGAGGGCAACCAGAAGCCAATGCAGCTCGCGCAGGAGTGGTGTGACATGGGAGTATCGAGATACTCCCATAAGCACCCGCGCGGCTGCATTTTGCACCAGTTGAAGCCTCCAGGTGCACCTCAAGGGCAGCCCCATGTAGAAAGCATTGCAGTAATCCAGGCGAGAAGTGACAAGGGCATGGGTGACTGTGCATAGGGCATCTCGGTGCAAAAAGGGGCGCAACTGGTGCACCAGGCAAACCTGTGCAAAGGCCCCCCTGGTCACAGCAGTTAGATGATCCTCCAAATTAAGCCGTGAAACCAGGAGGACACCCAAGTTGTGGGCCCTTTATGAGGAGGGCAATAGCTCCCCCCCATCAAAAGAGATGGAACATGTTGGACAATACGAGATGCCGGTATCCACAGCCACTCGGTCTTGGAGGGGTTCAGCCTGAGCCTGTTCCTTTCCATCCAGACCCGCACCGCCTCCAGGCACCGGGACATCACGTCAAGGGCATCACTGGGCTGGCTCGGGGTGGAGATAAACAAATCAGGGCCCCTATCTTACACAGTAGGGGTGGAGGGAGGGCGTCTGGTAAGACGGCATGTGGACCAACTAAGGAAGAGATTTCCAGAACGGTCACTAAGTGAGTATGAGGGTACTAGTCCTTCTCATAGTTATCAAGCCTGCACACAGGCTAGCTCTTATCCTCCCTATCAGCATTTTCAGCACACAGCAGGTTTTGAGTCTGAACAGGACCAGGACAGCACGGAGGTGCAACATGGAACCCCTGATCAGTCAGATCAGCCAGACTCCAGTGACTGCTGCGCTCACTCTGCTTCAAGTTTTGACTCTGGGGTGGGCCTACCGGGCGAGGCCAGCCAGAGCGATCCTCCATCCTCAGATTCTCCAGCACAGGAGGGCATGAACTCACTTGGCGTGCCAGATAAGTTGGTAGACCACAAAGTGGGGGGGAACTCAAAGACATTCCTCACGGCCTCACAGGCCACCTGCATACCTTGCTGACTATGTTGTCAAATAAGACAAGGTATTGTAAATGGTTTACCAGCTTGTGAGCATGCCCATTGTTTTTTGGATTTTGTTAATCAATATGTAATAGGTTGCATTTGCATACTGAAAAGGGATTAATGGAGAGAGGGTCTTTTCAGTGAGATGTTCTTTTATCTCTTTCTAGTCAACTATGTATTATTAGGAAGTGCAGTACTACTGGCAGAACAGTAAAACTGCCTTAGTCTCATTGGATGCAACCTATACATTGCACATCCGAGAAGGTCGCATTATGAATATTCTACCTTGAATGGGGTCAAACATTCAATTAAACAATTGGAGGTTGGGAGTGAATCATAATCCTTAAATGTCAAGGGTTAGATTATCTGTTCCTTAAAAGGGGAAGGGGTGTTATGTATTGAGCTTTTGGGAAGACCTTATCATGTGTACGCTGGAATGCTAACGGTTCTCCAGCAACACAGATGGGACTTCCAGTCCGGACTGCAGTCAACTTGGCGGGAATGATGGGTTCAATCTGATTGGTTGTCCAGACTATGTGAAACTATATAAAGACTGCATGGATACCCCTAACCCTCGGTACAGTTATAGTTATGAATAAAGCAATCATTCTTCTGTACTCATCTGCCTGGCATCTTTCCTGCTTGTCTGAATCCGAAACATAACAGATGGGTAGGAAGAAAAGCGGGAGGTCCTGTTATTCTGAGTGGCACGCTTTCTGTGAGCGCGGAGCCCTCTTTGTGGAAAAGGGCGGAGAAGAACCTGGAACTGTGGCTGGTTCTCAGGTTTGGTTTCCGGGCGAAGAACCTACCCCTTGACACACTCTTTAGCCTGCTATGTGAGTGAAACTGTTGGCGGCCTCTTCGGGCGTCTCGTGGTAGGGGATTAAGGCTCATGCAAGTATTTTACTCATGGTTCGCAATGGGGCATTTTGCCGCTTTCCCTACCTCTTCTTGTGCCCCTTTTGCTCCCAACTCTGAGCTGCCTTTTTTCTTGCTCCGGATTCTCTCCAGTGGGAGATAATCTTTGTTTCCCACTGGGGATTATCTCCTCGACCTCTGCAGGATTATTCTGCTTTCTCCCCTCTTCACAAAATTTAGGGATGGTGCAGGAATAGATTGCCCCCCTTTCCCCCAGTGATTATTGCGCGCTCCCTCTGCCCCCAGGTTGCATCTTTCTATTTTGAGATGAAAAACACGTCTCCTGGTTCTTATCTCCGTTTCCTTTTCCTGTTTCCTGTGGCTGCAATCCACATTGAACTGAGTAGGGAAAAATGGTGGCGGAGCTAGCTGATCGAAGAGCTGGGTAGGTTGTAATTTTCCACGGTAATGCTGTCACCTTGCTACGTTTGGAGGTGGGAGGGCTGGAGGCAGGATAAGCACAAGGATTGGCTGCGGGAAGGGTGATTTGTTTGGGGAGAAGATAGGCAAGTGTTGTCTGCTACATGCAGGGAAAATGTACCGTTGCCCTTCACCCACGGTAGTAAAATAGGTATTTGGTGTTGATAGAAGGGAAACGAACAAGGAATCACAAGATGTTCTTTGGCATCATGATTTTAGGTGCAATCGCGTCCATTCTTACGAAACTTTCAAGCGTATCTCTTTTTTATTCAAACTCCTAGAAATACCTTGGCGTTTCCTGTGTCAGAACAAGAGTTTACTGAAGTTTACTGGAAAACTGCTTTTATTTCTCTGATTCTGAAGGAAGACCAGGATGTCACCCAAGCAAAAAAATATAGGCCAATATCACTTTTGAATACGGACTACAAGATATTTGCTAAGGTTTTAGCTAACAGATTAATGAGGGTATTTCAACAAGTAATTCATGGTGACCAAACTGGGTTTATAAGTGGTAGACAAATGAAGAACAATGTGAGGCATATAGTTGATTTGTTGGAATTTTTGGAAAGAAACAATCAGATCGCTGCAGCGTTGATCTTTTTGGATGCTGAAAAAGCTTTTGATCAATTGGATTGGCAATTTTTGTTGAAACTATTAGATAAAATGAATTTTGGGGATAAATTTTTACAACCAATTAGGGCACTATATCAAAAGCAAACAGCCCGTATAATAGTTAATAATAGTTTGACGGAAGTATGTAACATTGAAAAGGGCACAAGGCAGGGGTGCCCGTTGTCACCTTTACTATTTGTTTTAACATTGGAGATATTATTGATTAAAATACGGGACTCGGAAAAAATTAGGGGAATTCAAATAAGAGATCAGGATTACAGACTGAGGGCGTTTGCAGATGATCTGGTTGTTACGGTAACTCAGCCTGAAGATTCAGTTGTAGAACTGATGGAGATAATAATGCAATATGGGAAAGTTTCTGGATTCAAGGTTAACATACAAAAAACTAAAATGTTGTCTAAGAATATGACAGTATCACAAAAGGCTGTTTTAGAAGAGCTAACGGGATTTGAAATTGTTAAAAGGGTTAAATATTTGGGGATATATTTGTCACCCTCAAATGTAAAGCTATATAAAAATAATTATGAAAAGTTATGGGGAAAAGTTCAAAAAGAATTGGATAGCTGGAAAAAACTACAATTATCTTTATTGGGAAGAATTGCAGCAGTGAAAATGAATGTTTTGCCGAAATTTTTATTTTTATTTCAAATGATACCTATTCTTAAAAAGGATTCAAACTTGGAGGAATGGCAAAAAGGTATTAATAAATTTGTCTGGGCAGGGAAAAGGCCACAAGTTAAATTTAAGATTATGCAGGATACGCGTGAGAGAGGTGGTCTTAAAATGCCTAATCTTAAACTATACTATGAAGCTGCTGCATTGTCAGCGATAAGTGATTGGATTAATTTAACACAAGTGAGATTATTAAATCTTGAAGGCCATGATTTGTTATTTGGTTGGCATGCATATTTATTGTATGATAAGAAGGTGGATAATGTGTTCAAGGTACATATTTTAAGACATGCTCTGTTGCGAGTTTGGAAAAAGTATAGACATAAGTTAAATTATAAGATACCTATATGGGCAATACCGAAACATGCAATAGAAAATATAAGTGTTGGGTTTAAACATGATGTGATTACATATAAGGAAATGTTATGTTTGGAAAGGAATGTATGGCATTTGAAGCTGTATAATATCTTAAGAGAAGAAAAGATTGTACAAACTTGGTTCCAGTATGGGCAATTACAGGCCAGGTGGAAAGAAGACCAGAAAATTGGTTTTTCAATGACTGATGAAAATCTGGTAAAGCAAATTAGAGATCAAGGTCAAGCACATATTAAAAGGATATATCTTGCATTGATAGAAATTGATTCAGAGACAGAACTTGTTAAAGATTGTATGATAAAGTGGGCTCAGAATTTTCAAGAAGTCATTACAATGGATACTTGGGAAAAGATCTGGGTGAGAAATGTAAAATTTACGCAAGCTCAAAACTTAAGAGAGAACTTTTATAAAATGTTTTATAGGTGGCATTTAGATCCTAAAAAATTAGCAAGTATGTATCTGAACTGCCAGCCTAAATGTTGGAGGTGTGGTGGTGAAGATGCAACGTATTTTCATATATGGTGGACCTGCAAAAAGGTTAAAGCTTTTTGGATTAAAATTTGGTGGAATATGCAAAAGATATTTAAGAAAAGGATAAAGTTTTGTCCGCAGTTGTTTTTACTGGGCATTATTACTGATACTACTGTTGTGGACACTAAGTTGATGTTGAATTTAATTACGGCAGCAAGACTTTTAGTAGGGCAATATTGGAAGAAGGAAGAACTGCCGACTATAGAAGAATGGACTTTAAAAGTTTCCAACCTGGCGGAAATGGCAACGATTTCAGCGTACTTGAAAGACCATTCGCAACTGAGATATATTGTGGAGTGGAAAAAATGGATTGATTATATTCAGAACAAATATGGGACTAAAAAGTTTCATTTAGCATTTGAATAAGTATTGATGTGATATTTATATTGCTTGTAGTTATTTTATAAGAGTTAAAGTGCGATAGATTTAATAGTTTATTGTTGTTTGCATAAGGTAGATTATGATTGTTTGTATTTTTATACCCTGTATTTAGCTCTGGGAAGTCGGGGAGGGGGGAGGGGGAAGGGAGGGAGGTGTTGGGGAGGGTTGGGGAGAGGGGAGGGGGTTGGGAGGGGTTTTGTTTTGTTAAAAAAATGTATTGTAAAACTTTTCAATTAAAAAAAAAGAGTTTACTGAAACCCACTCAACACGTGAATGAAAGACTGCATGGATGTCATTTGTTGTTAATAGGGGTCAGTCCTGAATAGAATGGACTGTACTTTATGGTTTCTAGCCAACTGGTCATGGCTATTGCTGAAGGTGGGAGGGCATGGTTTCCATTATTGCTGTGTGGACACAGTGTATAGGATGATCTTGTTTAGCTCAAGATAGAGTAAGTGGTAGTAATCTGTGTTGTGTATACTTAACTTTTCTTCTTTCACCCTTTGGAGGTAAGTGCAGGGAATCTGCCTTCTGCTGCAGAGCTTGTAACCAATTCTGCACACGATTACATCCATCTTTAAATTATTAAATTTATGCACCAACAACCTTGCTTTTTGGGGCGACTCAAGGTGGCAAGTTTATTTTATTTGAGTTTGGAGAAGGGGAGGGCTTAGGCAACTATAAATAGACCATTGGACCACTAGGCTGTAACCTGAGGAAGACAAATTGTAGTATTACTGTATCTGAATTGCAGGTGGCTTGCATGGAGGATTTACAATGTTTTTATCTTGGTTCCTGGCTTGGGTGCATGTTATAAGTGATTTTAAAGGACTAGTTAATATTTAGCAATTTCTTTATGAAAATGCCTCAGGCAACCTTTTCAATTATCAGATTTGGGAACTACAGACAGTGTATTCATATATTCATTACTCAGTTTTATTAAGAAGCTAGTTATTTATAGAAAGAAATAACATTTCTTATCTTGCAATTTTAGCTAGTGGTCAGAAATCCACTATTTGGATAAGAATTAAATTGTTCCACAAAGTAACTTACACAAAGTAATATTCATACTCTTGAACAAAGCATATAAAATGAAAGAAACCCTAGAATATTCAGTACATAGCCATTTGTGTTTTTCATCTCTTTTGTTTACAACTTGTGGGCTTCTCAAAATTATCTATTTATGCAAACTGTTTACAACAGCAGGTCTTTGTACCTTGAATGATAATGGGACAATGTTATATTTTTATTATGCAAAATAGTTTCTTTGTATTCATAGTGGAATATCTCAGTATTTAATTAACTACCAAATTACCTGAAACCTGAGTGTTATATTTGGATTGGAGTATGGATTAGCTTGGAGTATGAATGATTTTAGTAGTTACTGTACTTAACAAAGATTTATGGAACTCTGAAAGAGTTGATTAGGTTGTGTGCTGCACTTATACAAAAGTTACATGCCACAAATTCTTATGGAGGGCTGGAATTTTTGCATTTTGCAAGAATGAACTAAAGTGGGCTTTTTTTCTAAATATGTTGCCTATATTGATAATGTATTGATTTTGTCCCCTTCATGGATTACTGCTTTGTCGTGGCGAAGGGGCTTGTGTAATTCGATGAAGCTATGAGCTATGCTGTGCAGAGCCACCCAAGACGGACAGGTCATAGCAGAGAGTTCTGACAAAACATGATCCACTGGAGAAGGAAATGGCAACCCACTCCAGTATCTTTGCCATGAAAACCCCATGGATAGTACCAAAAGGCAAAACGATATGATGCTGGAAGATGACCCCCCCTCAGGTTGGAAGGCATCCAATATGCTACTGGGGAAGAGCAGAGGGCTAGTACTAGTAGCGCCAGAAAGAATGAAGCGACTGGGCCAAAGCCAAAAGGATGCTCAGCTGTGGATGTATCTGGTGGTGCAAGGAAAGTCTGATGCTGTAAAGATTTATTCTCCATAGTGTTATGCGCTCCTGGCCACTTTCCTTCATGACCAAAGACAACCTCGCCTGACCAATAACCAGCCAAGTCACAGTGAAGGCCTTTTGTTTCATTTATTGCAATAAGCGGGGAGAGAAGCTATCAAAACGTGGTTCTCTCCAAAGTTTCAACCCAAAATATTTCCATTTTTATACATCCCTGGCCCCGGCTGCACATCCCTCCTCTTTCCCCATTGACTGAGGTACTATGAGGTTACACTCTTTCCGACTGCCTCCTACATATTTCCTGCTACATACTAAATCATACATCCCATGTACATTAAAATTAAGAGATAATTTATGCAAGGTGTGTCAGTTAATATTAATCAACTAATTGCACATGCACAGTTGCTTGAGTTCTAGCCCCCTTTGTGTGACCTCTTAGAAAAAAATAGGTTCTTTCCTGTTTTACTAGTTATTTTCTCTTACAGACATTTTTATACCATGTCTTCTTCCTTTCCCACTCTTAAGACCCAGCTAATTTTTGCCTACATGTTTCACTTAACATCCTTTCTTTGTGCTATCCTTTCCTGTTTCTCATCTCCATTCACCTAGTAAATTTCCACTGCAGCATATTCAGTTTTAAATTTCTCTTTCAATATTAAAATTTTTGAAAACCTTTCATTTACTTCTGTCAATAGGAACCTGGAATGTAAGATCCATGAATCAAGGCAAGCTGGACGTGGTCAAACAAGAGATGACAAGACTGAACATCGACATCTTAGGAATCAGCAAACTAAAACGAACAGGAATGGGTGAATTTAATTCAGTTGACCATCAGGTATACTACTGTGGGCAAGAATCCCTCAGAAGAAAAGAGTAGGAAAAGCAATACTGGGATACAATCCTCAAAATGATAGAATGATCTCAGTTCAAATCCAAGGCAAACCATTATCACAGTAGCCCAAGTCTATGCCCCAACCACCGGTGTTGAAGAGGATGAAATTGACCAATTCTATGAAGCCCTACAGCACCTTATAGAACTAACACCAAAAAATGATGTCCTTATCATCATGGGGGATTGGAATGCTAAAGTAGGAAGCCAAAAAATAACTGGAATAACAGGCAAGTTTGGCCTCGGAATACAAAATGAACCAGGGCACAGGTTGATAGAATTTTGTTAAGAGAATACGATGGTCATAGCAAACACTCTTTTCCAAACAACCCAAGATACTGCTGTACACATGGACATCACCAGACAGTCAACACAGAAATCAGATTGACTATGTGCTCTGCAGCCAAAGATGGAGAAGCTCTATACAGTCAGTAAAAACAAGACCAGGAGCTGACTGTGGCTCAGACCATGAGCTTCTCGTTGCAAAGTTTAGGCTTAAACTGAAGAAAGTAGGGAAAAGCACTAGGCCACTCAGGTATGAACTAAATCATATCCCAGATGAATATACAGTAGAGGTGACACATAGATTTAAGGAATTAGATCTGATAGACAGGGTGCCTGAAGTACTATGGATGGAGGTTCGCAACATTGTACAAGAGGTAACAACTAAAACCATCCCAAAGAAAAAGAAATGCAAAAAAGCAAAATGGCTGTCTTGAGGAAGCTTTGGAAATAGCTGAGGAAAGGAGGAAAGCGAAAGGCAAAGGAGAAAAAGAAAGATACGCGCAATTGAATGCAGATATCCAGAGAATAGCTAGAAGAGATAAGAATGCCTTCTTAAATGAACAGTGCAAAGATATAGAAGAAAACAATAGAATAGGGAGGACCAGAGATCTTTTCAAGAAAATTGGAGAGATGAAGGGAATGTTTCATCCAAAAATGGGCATGATAAAGGACCAAAATGGCAGGGACCTAACAGAGGCAGAAGAGATTAAGAAGAGGTGGCAAAATTACACAGAAGAACTATACAAGAATGAGCTTAACATTCTAGATAACCACAATGAGGTAGTCACTGACCTCGAGCCAGACATCCTAGAATGTGAAGTGAAGTGGGCCTTAGGAAAGCTGAGCAACAACAAAGCTAGTGGAGGTGACAGTATTCCAGCTGAGCTATTCAAAGTCTTAAAAGACGATGCAGTAAAAGTGCTACACTCAATTTGTCAGCAAATTTGGAAAAGTCAACAATGGCCACAGGATTGGAAAAGATCAGTTTACATTCCAATTCCAAAGAAAGGCAGTGCCAAAGAATGTTCAAACTATCGCACCATTGCACTCATTTCACATGCTAGTAAAGTTATGCTTAAAATCCTACAAGCTAGACTCCAGCAGTATGTGGATCGAGAACTACCAGAAGTACAGGCAGGATTTTGAAGAGGCAGAGGAACTAGAGATCAAATTGCCCACATATGCTGGATCATGGAGAAAGCTAGGGAGTTCCAGAAAAACATCTACTTCTGCTTCATTGACTATGCTAAAGTCTTTGATTGTGTGGATCATAACAAACTGTGGCAAGTTCTTAAAGAGATGGGAGTACCAGACCATCTTATTTGTCTCTTGAGAAACCTATATGTGGGCCAAGAAGCAACAGTGAGAACTGGACACGGAAGCACTGATTGGTTCAAAATTGGGAAAGGAGTCCAGCAAGGCTGTATACTGTCGCCCTGCCTGTTTAATGTATGAGAACACATCATGAGAAAGGCAGGGCTAGATGAATGAAAAGTTGGAATCAAGGTTGCTGGGAGAAATATCAACAACCTAAGATATGCAGATGATACCACTCTAATGGCAGAAAGTGAAGAGGAACTAGAGAGCCTCTTGTTGCGGGTGAAGAAGGAGAGTGCAAAAGTTAGGTTGAAACTAAACATTAAGAAAACCAAGATACATGCAAGAACTATTTTTGATCGTAGTTTAGTTTGGTTGGAGATTATTAAGACTAACAGAGATAGGCGCTTTTGGCGTGTAACTGAGAAATTGTTTGGAAATTAGAGAAAGGTGGGAGAATGTAAATAGCAGGTGAAAGTTTTTTTGTTTTTTTTCTTTTCTTTTTTCTTTTTCTTTTTTTTTTGAAATTAATATGAATAAGGACTGGGATTAAGAAAATTTATTTTGAGCAAAGCTTTTTTTCTGTTTTCCTCTTTTTTTTTCTTCTCTATTTTATTTGTAATGTTAATATTGTTTGTATTCATTTTATATGAGCTAGAGAGAGATATAATTTATAGTTTATTGTTGATAACATAAGGGTGTCTATGTTTGTTTTTTGATTTTATGCCCTGTATTTAGCTCTGGGAAGTCGGGGGGGGAGGGAGTGGGGGGGAGGGATAGGGAGGGTTGAATAGGGGTGGGGGAGGGGGGGATTAAAGTTAAAATGTATTGTAAAACTTTTTAAATAAAAAAAAAGAAAACCAAGATCATAGCATCTGGCCCTCTCAATTCCTGGCAAATAGATGGGGAAGAAATGGAGGTAGTGACAGATTTTATTTTCCTGGGCTCCAAGATCACTGCAGATGGGGACTGCAGCCAAGAAATTAAAAGATGCTCCTCGGGAGGAAAGCCATGGCAAATCTAGACAGCACACTAAAAAGCAAAGACATCACCCTGCTAACAAAACTGCGTATAGTCAAGGCTATGGTCTTCCCAGTTGCAATGTATGGCAGTGAAAGTTGGACTATAAGAAAGGCTGAGTGCCAAAGAATTGAGTCCTTTGAACTATGGTACTGGAGAAGACTCCTGCGAGTCCCTTGGACTGCAAGGCGATCAAACCGGTCAGTCCTAGAGGAGATCAACCCTGACTGCTCTTTAGAAGGCCATATCCTGAAGTTGAAACTCAAATACTTTGGCCACCTAATGAGAAGGAAGGACTCACTGGAGAAGAGCCTAATGCTGGGAAGGATTGAGGGCAAGAGAAAGGGATGACAGAGAATGAGGTGGCTGGGTGGAGTCACTGAAGCAGTAGGCATGAGCTTAAATGGACTCCAGAAGATGGTAGAGGACAGGAAGGCCTGGAGGAACATTGTCCATGGGGTTGCGATGGGTCGGAGATGACTTCGCAACTAACAACAACAAAATTGTTTTTGTGTTTTCATCAATATTGTCTTCCGTTTCATTAAAAGAAATGGCTATGTGGAAGAAATAGTGATGTCCCCATATGGTAGCCTAAATGTGTGTAAACAGTGTATTTGAGTTTTTGCTAATGGATTGCAGTGGTAGATGTGCAATTGTATCTCGATCCATACCAATCGGGTTTCAGGCCCGGGTACAGCATGGAGACGACATTGGTCGCGCTGGTGGATGATCTCTGGCAGGCCCGGGATAGGGGTTATTCCTCTGTCCTGGTCTTATTAGATCTCTCAGTGGCTTTTGATCCCATCGATCATGGTATCTTGCTGCGACGTCTTGGGGGGTTGGGAGTGGGAGGCACCATTTTACGGTGGTTCTCCTCCTACCTTTTGGGCCGTTCGCAGACGGTGTTGGCAGGAGGGCAGAGGTCAACCCTGAGGCCCCTTAGTTGTGGGGTGCCCCAGGGGTCGGTCCTCTCTCCCCTCCTGTTCAACATCGATACGAAGCCACTGGGTGAGATCATCCGTGGTTTCGGGGTGAGGTATCATCAATATGCTGATGATACCCAGCTTTTCATCTCCACCCCGAACCAACCCAGTGATGCCCTTGACGTGATGTCCCGCTGCCTGGAAGCGGTACGAATCTGGATGGGGAAGAACAGGCTCCAGCTCAACCCGGCCAAGACTGAGTGGCTCTACGTACTGGCATCTCGTTTAGTCCAAGAGGTTCCATCTTTGGTTATGGGAGGAGAGGTGTTACCTCCCGTTGATAGGGCGTGCAACTTAGGCATCCTCCTGGATACACGACTCAGTTTTGAAGATCATATAGGAGTTGTGGCCAGGGGGGCTTTTGCCCAGGTTCGCCTGGTGCACCAGTTGCACCCCTATCTGGACCGAGATGCTCTATGTACGGTCACTCATGCGCTCGTTACCTCCTGTATAGATTACTGCAATGCTCTCTACATGGGGCTGCCCTTGAAGACCACCCGGAGGCTCCAGCTGGTGCAGAATGCGGCCGCGCGAGTTGTGAAGGGAGTATCCCAATACTCCCATATTACACCCCTCCTGCGTGAGCTGCATTGGTTACCGGTTGCCCTCCGGGTGAGATTTAAGGTGTTGGTTCTTACCTATAAAGCCCTACATGGCTTAGGCCCAGGATATTTGCAGGACCATCTGCTGCCAGGAACGATTTCCCATCGCCCGGTGCGTTCACACAGGGTGGGCCTCCTCAGGGTGCCGTCGGCTAGACAATGTCGGCTGGCGACCCCCAGGGGGAGGGCCTTCTCTGTGGGAGCGCCTGCCCTGTGGAATCAGCTTCCCCTTGAGCTCCGGATGGCCCTGGATCTCCGGTCCTTTTGTCGCGACCTCAAAACATTCCTTTTCCATCAGGCTGACCTGGACTGATGATAGGGGTTTTTAAAAAGAAAATGTTTTCAATATTTTATCACTGGGGCTTGTTAGTTTAATCTTTTTTAACATTTGTATAATTGCGTTTTATTGTTGTTAGCCGCCCTGAGTCCTTCGGGAGATAGGGCGGCATATAAGTCCCAATAATAAATAATAAATAAATAATTGTACAAGGTATTTAACACTATTTCAAAAAAATGAGTTTGGAAATAATTTGTATTATAATGCTTTATGAAATAGAAAATATCTGTACTTAAGTACCATGATCATTAAAGGACAAATAGAAAATTACTCAGTTTTATTAAGAAGCTAGTTATTTATAGAAAGAAATAATATTTCTCTTGCAATTATAGCTAGCGATAGGAAATCCACTATTATATTTGGATAAGAATTAAATTGTTGCACAAAGTAACTGTTCCCACCACATTATATTTTTTTTTATTGAAAAGTTTTACAGTGCATTTTATCTTTAACAATCCCCCCCTCCCCCCACTCCTACCTAACCCTCCCTATCCCTCCCCCCCATTCCCCCTCCCCCCCGACTTCCCAGAGCTAAGTACAAGGTATAAAAACAAAGAACAATCATAAACATCCATATGCTAAAAACAATAAACTATTAATTCTATCGCCCTCTAGCTCATATAAAATGACTACAAGCAATACTAATGTTACATATAAAAAGGGAAAAAAGAAAAAAGAAAAAAGAAAAGAAAACTTATTCAAATGCTAAGTGAAACTTTTTAGTCCCATATTTGTTCTGAATATAATCAATCCACTTTTTCCACTCCATAATATAACGTTCTTGCGAATGATCTTTCAAGTAAGCCGAGATCTTTGCCATTTCGGCCAGGTCAGAAACCTTTAGAGTCCATTCTTCTATAGTCGGCAGTTCCTCCTTTTTCCAATATTGACCTATTAAGAGTCTTGCAGCTGTAATTAAATTCAACATCAACTTAATGTCCACAACAGTAGCATCTGTAATTATGCCCAGCAAAAACAATTGCGGACAAAACTTTATCCTTTGCTTAAAGATCTTTTGCATATTCCACCAAATTTTTATCCAAAAAGCCTTAACCTTTTTGCAGGTCCACCATATATGAAAATAGGTTGCATCTTCACCACCACATCTCCAACATTTAGGTTGATAATTCGGATACATGCTTGCAAGCTTTTTAGGATCTAAATGCCATCTATAAAACATTTTATAAAAGTTCTCTCTTAAGTTTTGAGCTTGTGTGAATTTTACGTTCCTCACCCAGATCTTTTCCCAAGTGTCCATTGTGATAACTTCTTGAATATTCTGGGCCCATTTTATCATACAGTCTTTAACAAGTTCTGTTTCTGAGTCAATATCTATCAATGCAAGATAAATCTGTTTAATATGTGCTGGACCCTGATTTCTAATTTGCTTTATCAAATTTTCATCAGTCATTGAGAAACCAATTTTCTGGTCTTCTTTCCACCTGGCACATAATTGAGTATATTGGAACCAAGTTTGAACGATCTTCTCATCTCGCAAGAAATTGTACAGCTTCAAACACCAGACGTTCCTTTCCAAACTTAAGATCTCCTTATACGTAGTCACATCATGTTTGAAGCCTACGTTTATGTTTTCTATTGCATGTTTCGGAATTGCCCACAACGGCATCTTGCAATCTAACTTATGTCTATACTTCTTCCAAACTCTCAACAATGCCTGTCTTAAAATATGCACTTTAAATACATTATCTACCTTCTTATCATACAACAAATATGCATGCCAGCCAAATAACAAGTCGTGGCCCTCAAGATTTAATAATCTCCCTTGTGTCAAATTAACCCAATCACTTATTCCTGACAACACAGCAGCTTCATAATATAATTTAAGATTAGGCATTTTAAGACCACCTCTTTCACGAGTATCCTGCATAATCTTAAGTTTAACTCGTGGCCTTTTCCCTGCCCAGACAAATTTATTGATACCCCGTTGCCATTCTTCCAAATTAGAGTCTTTTTTAAGAATCGGTATCATTTGGAATAAAAATAAAAATTTAGGCGGGACATTCATTTTCACTGCTGCAATTCTTCCCAGTAAAGACAATTGCAATTTTTCCCAACTCTCCAATTCTTTTTGAATTTTTCCCCATAACTTTTCATAATTATTTTTATATAACTTTGCATTTGAGGGTGACAAATACACCCCCAAATATTTGACCCTTTTAACAATCTCAAATCCAGTTAATCCTTCTAAAAGGGCCTTTTGCGGTGTTGTCATGTTTTTGGCCAAAATTTTTGTTTTTTGTACATTAACCTTGAATCCAGAAACCTTCCCGTATTGCATTATTATCTCCATCAGGTCCACAACAGAGTTTTCTGGCTGAGTCACCGTAACAACCAGATCGTCTGCAAACGCCCTCAGTCTATAATCCTGATCTCTAATTTGAATACCCTTAATTTTTTCCGAGTTCCGTATTTTTATCAATAACATCTCCAATGTTAAAACAAATAATAAAGGTGATAACGGACACCCTTGTCTTGTGCCCTTCTCAATATTGCATACTTCAGTCAAACTATTATTAACTATTATTCGGGCAGTTTGTTTTTGATATAATGCCCTAATTGGTTGTAAAAAATTATCCCCAAAATTCATTTTATCTAAAACTTTCATCAAAAATTGCCAATTCAATTGATCAAAAGCTTTTTCAGCATCTAAAAAAATTAGCGCCGCAGGGATCTGGTTGTTCCTTTCCAAAAACTCCACCACATCAACTATATGCCTCACATTATTTTTCATTTGTCTACCACTAATAAACCCGGTTTGATCCCCATGAATCATCTGTTGCAAAACCCTCATCAGTCTATTAGCTAACACCTTGGCAAATATCTTGTAGTCTGTATTTAAAAGTGATATTGGTCTGTAGTTTTTTACTTGAGTAGCATCTTGATCTTCCTTCGGAATCAAAGAAATAAAAGCAGTTCTCCAAGATGGAGGCACCTTTCCCCCGCTCTGAATTATCTGAAACAATTCCCTTAATGGCTTTATCAGCTCCAATTGTAAATGTTTGTAGTAGATCGCAGTCAGACCATCCGTACCTGGCGCTTTATCCAACTTCAGTTCCCACCACATTATTAATATGCAGCTGTTGACTGCTGCCAAAAAGATAAGGATTATAAGGGAAGGAAAAATGTTGCGTATGAATATATGGGGTAGTGTATACATATTCAAGTAGTTTTTTTTGACAACTGTATGGAAGTGGCTTGCCATTCTTCCATGTAGCCATGGCTGATTTTAAAAAGCTAAGTAAGTGTCTGGGACCTGGTTAATACTTTGCTGAGAGATCATCAGTAAATCCCAAGATAAAGACTAGATAATGAAGCTGTAAAAATTTCCCAAAGGTAATGGCAATCCACATCTATGTTCTTGCCAGAAAATTGCATGGATGCTTTCATGAGGTCACCAGGAATCAAGCTGAACTTGAAGGACATTAATACAGTTAGTCTTTGACTTATTTGTTTGGCAACCTTTTGGAAGTTACAAAGGCACCGAAAAAAGTGACTTACACTGGTACAGCATTTCTATGGTCACCTGATCAAAATTTAGGCACTTGGCAGCTGGTGTGTGTTTCCAGCAGTTACAGCATTCTGGGGTCATATGACCACCATTTGCAACCTTCCCAGATGGCTTCCGACAAGCAAAGTCAATGGGTGAAGCTGGATTTGCTTAACAATTGTGATTCACTTAACTGCAGTGATTTGCTTAACAACCATGGCAAAAAAGGTTGTAAAATCGGGTTGGTTGCCCTATCCCACCCTCCTTGACCTTCCTCTCTAGATGCTCCTCACCTCATTTTGTTTTTAAATGTAATTCTGCCCTTACAGTATGTATGAGGCCATGTATAAATAGGTAAATATGGTATCTCTTTTGAGACCCTTTCATGAGTTGCTATTAGGAAGGAACACATGAGAAAAAGGTGCTGCTTTTCTGACCCCATACTTGAAGTTGTCTGGCTCATCTACTGTCCATACATTACTAAGTGAGAATGATTGAGAAGGAAACTCACTTGAATGTGCTTTCCCCAGAAAGATAGAACAGTGCAAAGATCAATGTCAGAGAACCAGGCACAAGTCTCCCATTAAAAGTGTGGTAAGTGGGTGTACAGATAGTCCTCAACCTAGAACCACAATTGAGCCCAAAATTTATGTTGCTAAGTGAGAAATTTATTAAATGAGTTTTGTCCAATTTTCTTGCCACACTTGTTAAGTGAATTGCTGCAGTTGTTAAATTAGTAACACCTTAGGTGAATGTGGTTTCCCCATTGACTTTGCTCCTCAGAAGGTTGCAAAAAGGGATCACATGACCCTGGGAGACTGTGACCATCATAAATATGAATCAGTTGCCAAGCATCCAAATATAAATCATGTGACTCTGGGGATGCTGCAATGGTCATGTGTGAAAAATGGTCATAAGTCACTTTTCAGTGCCATTGTAACTTCAAACAGTCACTAAGCGAACTGTTGTAAGTCGAGGACTACCTGAAAAGCACTGACCTAGAGTACAGGACATGACCCCTCAACCTCAATGGGAGCTAGCCCACCCCAATTAAAATATTTTAAGCACACATACAAGCCCATCGCCCAACAAATCTAGATATTTCAATTACAAAGCCCAGGAACCATGTAAAAATCCATTTGCTCACCAGACCTGGTTGTCAGCTGTCCAAGAACTGATGCCAAGTCAGTTTGCTTCTGACTAAACCACCCTTCTTTCTAGTAGCTGGCTTCAATCTCCTTTATTTCTGTTAAGGTGACATTTCTGCCACTCATTTCCCAGCTGGAAGAAGGAGCCTGGGGATTCAACTTCCAACAAGTAAAAGACAGGCTAGGGAAACTATATTGGTGGTGGGAACAAAAACCTGGTTTCCCTAGCAGTTTTCTATCTGGAGTGGTCATTACAGGATAAAGAGGGCTTTTGTATTGGCAATTCTTCACTCTGAAAAAAGGGGGATGAGACAGAATCTGGTGTAAGAACAGTGTTATTTGTTATAACAAATGGGATGTTGGTAACACAAGAGCCAATTTGGTGTAGTAGTTAAGGCACCAGGATATCCCTGGTACATCCTTGGGGCCCCAGGCCTGGGC
Organism: Vipera ursinii; assembly: GCF_947247035.1. Classification (NCBI taxonomy): domain Eukaryota; kingdom Metazoa; phylum Chordata; class Lepidosauria; order Squamata; family Viperidae; genus Vipera; species Vipera ursinii. The sequence continues at coordinate 45,053,300 of NC_139522.1, forward strand.
ACAAAGCACCTCCAATGGTTTATTTTAAATTAACAGACACATTCTTTATTGGAAATTCCCCAATGCTATATTCCCATAAATAGAGCCACTTTGTTGTAGTGCAGGGGTCCCCAACCAGTGGGTCATGGCTCACTACCGGGCCATGGCCTATTGGCAACTGGGCTGTGTGAGCACTTGCATCCCCACTTGCATGAGCAGTGGACACCGAACTGTGCGCCTGCCCCTCTTCCCATCCTCCCCCACCCCCCTGTGCTGGGCCACCAACCCAGAAAGGTCGGGGAATGCTGTTGTAGTGGTTAAGTCACCAGGCTAGAAACTCTGAGTTCCAATCCCACCTCAGGCACAAAGCCAGCTGGGTGACTTTTGGCCAGTCACTCTCACTCAGCCCTAGGAAGGAGACAGTGGCAAACCACTTCTGAAAAACTATGCCAAGAAAACTGCAGGGACTAGCACAGGTAGTCGAGTCACCAGGAGTCAACACTGACTTGAAGGCACCAAAAAAGAGGTATCAATATGCTGTTGGAGTAGAAATGTAAATTACAGGTAAAACATAACTCTCTCCCCAGAATTGCCCAATGTTTCACATTCACATCTTAAATTTAAAAAGAAAACTGACTACAACTGTAAAGCAATATAGTGCTTATAAATAGGAATGTGAGTGAAGGCTGGTATCTTTGTACAGGTAAGTGCTTGATTAACAACAGTAATTGAACCTGGGAACTTCATAAGTAAGTTATATAGGCATAAAGTGCAGTGTCATGTGTCTGTGTGAACTTACAACAGCCATTCCAGTTATAGTTGTTGGGCAAATCCCATGCAGTTGTTAGGGGCAGCATCACATGATCGCTATTTGCAATCTTCTGCCAGCTTCTCCATTGCTTTTGCTTGTTGGAAGATAACAGTGAAGGCTGCAAATAGTGATCATGTAATTTTGGGGTCCTTGGTGCTCTCTGAGCTTGGTTGTTTTCTTGCAGAGGTTTCATTACCCAAACTAGGTAAAATGATCAGTGCTAGTGATGATTTCAACTATGAACTACAAATAGTCTCCTACAAATAGTTTGATCATGTAACTGTTTAAAGCAATGATATAATCACCCTGGTCAAGAAAAAGTAAATACCTGTGTTACTTAGCACCTGTCTTTAGAAGGATATTGCCTAATAGTTTGGTATGGTTAGCTTGGAAAAAAACACTTTGATAACAGTGATTTGCTGTGTATGTAAAGAATATGAACATTGGTTGCAAGAAACAATTTATGTGAGCACTAATCTAGAGCAGGGCTTGGCAACCGGTGGTATGCATACCACCGGTGGTACATTGGTACCTGGGAGGTGGTACACGACCCTGCCCAGCCTAGTCAAGTGTAGCAGAGGAGGGAATGAGCTAAAGCGGCACAGCACAGGACTTGCCATGAGAAGAGTCCTCAGGAGCTGCAGGGGTGAGACAAAGGCACCAGGATCAGCACTTCCAGCACACCCGGAAGAGGAAGGAGACAGGAGAGGATATAAAAGGAGGCAGTTTTGGTGGGAGAGGGCAAGAAAAAAAAGACATAGCTGAAAGAGTCAGAAGAGAAAGGGCTTTTGTCAGAGAAGCAATGAGAAAGAGAAGAAAGGCTATTGGGGTAAGTGTGTGTGTGAGAGGCAGAGAGGAAAGGCTTTTGGGGGAAGTGTGTGTGTGAGGCATAGAGGAAAGGTTTTTGGGTGAAGTGTGTGTGAGGCAGTGAGGAAAGGCTTTTCGGGGACGTGTGTGTGTGAGGCAGGAAAGGCTTTTGGGGGAGGTGTGTGTGAGAGGCAGAGAAGAAAGCCTTTTGGGGGAAGTGTGTGAGGCAGAGAGGAAAGCCTTTTGGGGGAAGTGTGTGAGGCAGAGAGGAAAGGCTTTTGGGGGACGTGGGTGTGAGAGAGGCATAGAGGAAAGGCTTTTAGGGGAAAGTGTGTGTGAGAGGCAGAGAGAAAGGCTTTTGGGGGAGGTGTGTGAGAGGCAGAGAGGAAAGGCTTTTGGGGGGGAGGTGTGTGTGAGAGGCACAGAGGAAAGGCTTTTGGGAGAAGTGTGTGTGTGAGAGAGGCTCTTTTGCTAGCGAAGGTTGAGAGAGAGAGTGAGGGGCTTTTGCACCTGCCAGGTGCCGAAGTACCACACATGGTATGTGTACCACGGGTTGAAAAGCACTGCTTTTAGATTACATGGAACTCTAAGAGTGAATAAGAAATATGAATGATTAATCAAGTAAATGGTTAAAAAACCTGGAATAAGTTTGGGAAGTAATCATATTCTGATCTAATTTATGTTAATGAATGATTTTGGGTCCTAAACCTAAATGCTATTGTGAGGCTCAGATCTAGTAGAATTTCAGGTGTGTGAGCGCTTAGAAGTTATGGTTGTAAATACTGTGTCGAGCCCTCTGGGCCCGACATACAACAGAGGCGGGGAAATGCCTTGTGATGGGCCGCCGCCTCCCTCACCATCTCCTGGCCACCAGAACGGCTGCTGCTGCTGCCGCTGGCCCTCCGTCATCCCTGAAGTTCACCAGCAGGGGCCAGGGCCAGTTGCAGGCACCCTCCCATATGAGACGGCTGCCGCCGGCACTGGTTGCAGCCTCCCTCCCACCGTAATGGCTGCCGTCACCGCCGTAGGCCCTCCATAGGCCCTGAAGTTTGCCAGAGGGGGCTGGGGCCAGTTGCAGCCTCCCTCCCATGTCCTCCCATCCCGGTGGGGCCGCAGACTCACCTACCGACGCTGCCGGGGCTTTCAGAGGATCAGGGCTCACCAGCGGAGCCTTCCCATCTGCCAGGGCCTTTGCAGGCTGTGGAGGCCTCTCAGTGTTTCAAGATGGGCCAGCAGTGAGATAGTGCAAACTAAGGTACCAACTCAGGTGTAACCTTTTTACCCAAAGATTGGACAGAAGGTCTGATGGCCTGAAGGATTGTAACTTTGGTTCAGGCTGTGGCAAAACTCTCAAAGTTAAGGCCTCTGACTTTTGCCCTACTTCCCCTTAGCTCACAGACTAGCAAGTAAGTAGCTGTATTTTTTATCTTGACCCAGACATATGCATCCTGTTGTTCTCTCCCTGAGCAGACATTTATCACATGTATACTCCCTTTCGCTGACAACTCCTTTTTCTTTTGTTGTTTAAGTGTACGTGGCTTATTTCACTTCTCTATATGACATTACTTATATTACCATATATTATTCCTCCCTCTGTAACGCCTATAATATAACATATGAATACCAGATGAATGTAACTGTATAAATTTATGTTGATGTGGATCTTTCGGGGTCCAGACCCTTTCATGCCAAGTGCAGTCTGGACCTGCGCAAATAAACTTCCTACATTGAAGAGCTTGGCCTGGTCTCTTGCCAATATTTTTCTATTTCAAATGGCGACCGCGGCAGGACCAAAAGGTCAAGGCAATATTTTGCTGAGGGCCGTTCAACCCCTCGGGCCCATCGGGCAGTCACTCCTGAACATTCTCCAGGCGCCACGGGGGATCCAGCCTCCGGGAGACAGCAGTGACAACTCTTTGGTACCGACGGTGCTCTGATCGAGTCCAAGAACCCTGCAGTGTAGGAACGGTGGTCTGAACAATTCCTGGCCAGGATGGGGAAGTGGACAACGCGTTTCAGGCGAGTATCTGTTAAACTCTGATCACCCTCCTGGACTCAGGACAACGTCGTCCCTAAAGCAGTCCGTGTTAGGTTGTGTGGGAGGTTAAGCCATTGCAATTCCTATTGGTGACCGTTGGAACGTCCGGCACCGTAGGTCAGTGGCAGTGTATTAGTATGGGGGGGCATCAGAGTGTGCCCAACACACCGTTGGCATGCATGTTAAAAGGATTTGATTATTATTTTAGTGATCCTAAATATCCAAAGGGGAATAGGATTCAATTGAAATTTCTGTGTGAACAAGCATGGCCTCCACAAGGTTCTTTTAGACGTGAGACTGTGGATGCATTATGAGGAATCCTAGCTGGGGATTGTGGGTTAGAGTCCCATCTGGGTCCTAGCTGGGGATGATAAAAAATATGGTGACCAGTGCATTGTACATTGACCAGTGGGGGAATGCATTGGATGAGAGAAGTGATGATTTGTTACAGTGTCAGGCAGAAATGATTCGTCTTTGTGTTGCCAGACCTATGGGAAAGAAGTTGAGGGTTGTGTTTAAACAGTTTAAGGATATAAACATATCTGAAACTAAAGTGTCAGATGCTAAGAAAGAAGTGTTATTTGAAGAAGAGGAAGTGATTTTCAGACCCCCTCCCTGTGTGCCTCAACCACCCCCTTTGCCTCCACCAGTAGCTGCGGTTGCAGGCTGCAGCGTCTGGAGAGGCACAGCCTGTAGTGAGAAGGAAGTTTAAAGGAAAAGTGCCGATGGCTCCCAAGGATGAGGAGGAGAGCTCAGTAGCTGAAAGTGGTGAACCAAGTGAAGGTGAGGAGGATGAAAGGGAGGAAGAGTTAGTAGCTGGGGTAGATGTTTCGGTAGGAGTGACAACAAGGTCAGCTGCAGCTGAGGCAGTAGCTGCAAAGCGAGAGTTTTTGGCTCCCTTAAGACAAACTGACTGACTTAGGGAGCAGATGAAAGTCCAGAAGGGTTTTTGCGAAAATTGCTTGAATATGTGTGAATGTTGAATGAGAGGTGCATAGCACAAAGTTATGATGATATTAGAAAGAAGTTGCGGAGGTTGTAAGGTGCTTTGGGGAAGAATACCAGTGAATTATTGGAGGAAGCATGAAAAGTGTAGGGACAAAGTCAAAAAGAAAGAAAATGCCCGAGGCGAGAGATGCGAGGACAAGGCTGGAGGGGAAGACCTGGGTTAGGGTGAGGCAGGTCTGTTAGGATAATGCCTCCCAGGTTCCCCTACAGGGGACGAGGGGCAAGAGGAAATCAAGGGAATGAAGGGGGAAGAGACAGTGTGCGTGGCATTGAAGGAATTGGGTTGGCAGAAAAAAGTTGGACTGACTGATGGGGACCAGGCTTGGGGAAGACCCCCCTGAGCTCTTGGTTATAATGAGTGTTGGGGGTCATCAGACAACGTTTTTGGTAGACACAGGAGCTGGGCAATCTGTTGTAAATAGTCCAGTATCTGCACCTGGACCACATAAAATACAGGTCCAAGGGGTGTCAGGACAAGTATTGGGAAGACAGGTCCTGACACCAGTAACATGTCTGTTTAATGGGACTCAGATCTAACATGAGTTTCTCTATATTCCTGAATGCCCCTCCCCTATGTCCCTGTGTATCACCCTGTGCCTCAAGCCCCACCACCAGTGGTTCCAGTCCAGCAGCCAGTGGTGAGTCCAGTTCAACCCGCAGATGTTGATAATGACACTAATCGAGTTCCAGGGATAGGAGCCCAAGGAACTCACTGAGAAATCCTATTAAAAGCACTAGAGCATTTTGTTCAAAATATCGAAGTTTTTTATAAACTGGCTATGTCAAGTACTAACCATATATGTTAATAAAAGAAATTTATGTGCCTGATGGATCCCAGACAATATATACTCCATTTTTGTTAGAGGAGTGTGGAGGTAGTGTCTTGTCTGTGTATCTGTATTGTATCTAGTAATGAAATGAAAAGGCCTTGAAAGAAAAGACAACAACCAACAAACAAGGGAGCTCATTGGCTTCTGAACAGCTCCTTGTAATTATAATATCAGTTATTGATTTGTCAGAAGAAAGTATGAAATGAAATGTCTGTATGTGAAATTGTTTATGCAAGCAGTTTGAATGGAAGTGAATGTATGGATATGCTAATTTTCTGTGGGTGAGAGAGAGAGTTTCACCCCCACCACAGACTGTGAAGGAAGCAATAGACTGCAGAATTTCTTTTGTTTGTTTATTAAAAAGTAAAAAAAAACAATATAAGCATTTGCATGAAAAGTTTCATGAAAGATGTGTGAGAGGATTCATAGAAATATAGAAAAAGAGGAAACTATTTTGTTAGTGGTGAGATTTTTGTGTAATTCTTTTCCTGTCTCCTCACCCTTGCTAATTGTGTTGCTTTAAGAGCGAGAGGGACAGAAAGGAAAAGGGGGGTCTAATCTTTTTAACTATTTTTTTTCCCCGGTGTAGAATTCTGGTTTGAGGAAGCTGGGATGCATGTGAAGTTTAATGTTTTAACCTACTTAATGGAAATTTGTTTTCATCTGAATGGAATGTGATTAAATTGGAATTTGACTAAATTTATATTAAGAGCGAAGAGTTGGTATTAGACTTTGATACAAAACTATTTCAGTAACTCGGAGTATCTTATTGTTGTGATTCAGGGTCAGCCTGTGGGTCCGGCAGCCGGGTCGGATGACTCGGATGACTCAGACGAGGGGGAGGAGGAGGGTGTTGAAGACGAACTTGCTGATGATGGCTTGGAGGCTTCGCAGAGCCCTCAGCCAGGCCCCTCTTCTCAGCTGCGCGAGCCCGACAGTGCAGATGAAGAGGACCCACAGCTGGCCCTGTTCAAGGACGCCCGACGCAGGAGGCAGACCAGTAGAAGCAAGCAGAGAAAGGCTGTGGGACTCCTCGGAAGGAGGCACAGGGAGGCCACGCCCTGAACTCTAATAAAGGGAGTGTTTGGGGAAGGGCTGGTTGCTGAAAGCAACCGCTCCGTTTGAGGATCAAAGTTCCGGTATCTTGTTTCTTGTTCTGTTGTTTGTTTGTGAATTAAACTTGGCAGACGTTTTCCAGCCTCTGACGCTCTCCAGCCTCTGCCGTTTGTACAGGGGTTGCCTTTCTGCAAGGCCGGTAGCAGGCTGGTACAGAACAGTTTGCTTTCAGCCTCCCACCCCTTACAACTAATATGGAGCAGCTTCGTGCCGAGAATGCTCAGCTCACTCAGCAACTCACTTTGCTGGCAGCTCAGGTGGCTCAACTGCAAGCACAGGTTCATGCTGCACCCCCACCCAGGAGAAAATGCCAGGTAGCAATGCCGGACAAATTTACAGGTATTCCTGAACTGTTTCCTGCCTTCCTGGGACAATGCCAGCTCTTTATCAGCGTGAGAGCAGCTGATTTCCCCACTGACCGGGATAAGGTGGGGTTTGTGTTAAGCCTTCTTTCGGGGGATGCAGCTCGTTGGGGCACGCCTCTGCTGGCTCAACCTAGCCCATTGTTGGACAACTTTGTGGGGTTTTGTGACCATATGCGTCTAATGTACGAGGACCCAATTAAGACGCAGACTGCCACCCGACGCCTGAAAGCTCTGAGGCAGGGTCAACGCCCCCTACAGGCCTATATCAGTGACTTCCGGCTGCTTAGCCAGGATTCTGCCTGGAATGAGGCTGCGCTCGTGGATGCCTTTCAGGATGGATTGTCGGAGGAGATGTTGGATGAGCTGGCCCGTGTGGACATTCCCTCAGACCTGAATGGGCTGATCCATCTTTGCCTGCGGATCGATGCCCGGTTGCAGCAGCGAAAGAGTCACCGTGCCACCCCACAGACCCCTGCCGCCCCTGTTGTGCGTGAGCCCCCAGTCCAAAGGGAGGAGCCAATGGAGCTGGGTGCCGCCAGGTCTCGTCTATCGGTGACGGAAATGAACAGACGACGATCAGGGGGGTTGTGTTTTTACTGTGGGGACCCTGGACATTTGGCTGCTTTTTGCCCAAAGAAGCGTCAGCGGGCATCAGTGACCAAGCCTGCCCCGAGAAAGTCCCCTACTTTGCTGTCGGGAAACGCCCCGAGCCCGATCTAGACGGTGTGATAGATCGGGCGTTCCACAACAACAACACCGAGCGACGCCGTTCCGATGGTGCCTGTGAACCTCCACGGCATTTGATTTTGGAGGCACGTCTGATCCTTCCTGGCAAGCCAGAGGGGATTCCAGTCCATGCCTTAATTGACTCTGGGGCTACCACAAACTTTATGGATTCAGCCTTTGTGGCCAAATGGGCTGTTCCCCAGTGTCCGGTGGATCCGCCCATGTTAGAGGAGACTATCGATGGTCGAGTGCTCCTGTCCGGGCCTATTACGGCCACCACGCAACCAGTATGTATGGCCATCAGTTCCCATGTGGAGGCCATCCAGTTCTACATCACTTCGGATCTGCACTTCCCCGTGGTCTTGGGACTGGCGTGGCTCCGGGCGCATGACCCACAGATCTATTGGTCACAGAACTTGGTCACCTTCCCAAGCTTGCAGTGCGTGGACCACTCCCGCCATATCTGTGCCGGCCAGGTGGAGGGTTCCCCAGGGGTTTCCTTGCCTCCCGAACTGTCCGACTTTGCTGATGTGTTCAGCGAGTCAGAGGCGGATCAATTACCCCCGCACAGGCCCTATGACTGCTCCATTGACTTAGTCCCTGATGCGCCTCTCCCAGTGGGGCGTTTGTACTCCATGTCGGAGCCCGAGTTGGCTGCATTGCGGGACTTCCTGGAGAAGAATTTGGCTCGCGGTTTCATCCGGCCCTCGTCCTCGCCAGTGTCTGCACCCGTGCTTTTCGTCAAAAAGAAGTCGGGCGAATTACGGCTTTGCTGCGACTACCGGAAACTCAACACCATCACGGTGCGCAACCGTTACCTGCTGCCCCTCATCCCCGAGCTCTTGGACCGACTCCGGGAGGCTAAGATCTTCACGAAACTGGACCTGCGTGGAGCTTACAACCTCGTCAGAGTTCGGCCGGGTGATGAGTGGAAGACGGCGTTTGGTACTCGCTATGGACATTTCGAGTACACGGTGATGCCGTTTGGCCTGACCAACGCCCCCGCTGTGTTTCAGCATTTTATGAACGACATCTTTCGGGATTTGTTGGACCAGTTTGTCGTGATCTACCTGGACGACATCCTGATCTACTCCCCGTCGCGTGAAGTGCATCATCAGCATCTCCGTCAGGTCCTGCAGCGCCTCCGAGAACATCGGCTATTTGCCAAGTTGGAGAAGTGCCAGTTCTACCAGGTGACCATCGATTTCCTGGGTCACCGCATTTCTCCTGAGGGCATCGCCATGGAGCCGAGTAAGGTGGAGTCGTTGCAGAGTTGGCAACCCCCGCGTCGCGTGAAGGATGTTCAGCGACTTCTTGGATTTGCCAACTACTATCGAACATTCATCCCTGGCTTTGCTGCCTTGACAGCCCCCCTCACCCGGCTCCTGCAGAAGAAGACTCGGTTCCAGTGGAACGCACCCGAACAACAGGCGTTCCAGGCTTTGAAGGAAGCCTTCATGAAGGAGCCCATCTTGAAGCATCCTGACCCGCAACGGCCGTTTGTCGTGGAGGCGGACGCCTCCGACATTGCCATTGGGGCCGTGTTACTCCAGGCAACGACGCCCAGCGGTACCCTTTTCCCTTGCGCGTATCACTCTCGGAAATTGAACCCCTCGGAGCGCAACTATACCATCTGGGAGAAGGAGCTGCTGGCCATCAAGGCGGCGTTCGAGGCTTGGAGACATCATCTGGAGGGGGCGCGGCATCAAATCGAGGTCCGGACGGACCATAAGAATCTGGAAAGCCTGCAGACCGCTCGGAATTTGAACCAACGCCAGATCCGGTGGTCTCTTTTCTTTGCGAGGTTTGACTTCCGGGTTCGGTACATACCAAGCGGGCACAATCAGAGAGCGGATGCTCTGTCCAGGAAGCCCGAATATACCCGAGTGGAAGACAAGCTTCCGCCCAGGACAGTGATCCCCGTCGGGTCTTTTGCTGCGGTGCGGGAGCCGGTTGATATACGGGCTCGGATCCGGGAGGCGCAGCAGCAGGAGGCGTGGGTGGCTCAGCGGAAGGAGGAGGTGGGGCCAGATTCGCCTTGGACGGTCACGGATGGACTCTTGTATTATCGTGACCGTCTCTATGTTCCGGGAGGGCCACTCAGGGGTCTCGTCCTCAGCCAGTGTCATGATAACCCGGCAGCGGGGCATTTTGGCCTGTTCAAGACTCTGAACCTGGTCTCCCGTACCTTCTGGTGGCCCCGAGTCCGACACGACGTCCAGTCTTATGTCACCTCCTGCATCCCATGCAGGCAGGCCAAGTCAGCGACAGGGGCCTCGCCTGGATTACTGCAGCCTTTGCCAACACCCAAGAGACCCTGGGGGGCTGTGTCCATGGACTTTCTGACGGATTTGCCCCCATCCTCCGGCTTCACGACAGTGTTTGTGGTGGTGGACATGCTGACCAAGATGGCGCACTTCATCCCCTGTCGCGGCTTACCGTCAGCTCTCGCCACTAGTCGTATGTTTATCCAACAGGTGTTTCGGCTGCACGGCCTCCCCGATAGAGTTGTCTCTGATAGGGGGGCCCAGTTTACAGCCCGCTTCTGGCAGGAGTTGATGCGTGCGTTGGACATCAAGGTTTGCCTCTCGTCCGCGCATCATCCTCAAACTGACGGGGGTACCGAGAAGGTCATCGGTATCCTGGAACAGTATCTGCGCTGCTACGTCAACCTGCAGCAGGACAATTGGGTGGACTATCTGGCCATAGCCGAGTTTGCCTTTAACAACTCGCAGCACACCTCCACGCAGATGACACCGTTCTTGGCCAATGTGGGTTATCACCCCCGGTTTTTCCCCCTTTCCCCCGTGGACTCACCGGAGCCGGCAGCGAACGACTTCATGGCAGAGTTACAGGCGATCCATCGATTGGTGCGACGGCAGCTGGAGAAGGCCAAGGCCGATTACAAGAGGTTTGCTGATCGGTCAAGACGGGATACGCCTCCACTATCGGTGGGGGATCGGGTCTGGCTGTCCACCAGGAACCTACCATCCACACGGCCGGTGAGGAAGTTGGATCACCGTTACCTAGGACCGTTCCCAGTCGAGGCTGTCATCAATCCGGTCGCCTATCGTTTAACTCTGCCACGTTCCCTGCGCGTGCACCCAGTCTTCCATTGGTCCCTGTTGGTCCCCGAACAACCGGCTTGTCCACTCCGCCAAGCGGAACCTCCCCCATCAGGACCTCGTGATGGAGGCAGCACCCCCGAGTACGAGGTCGCCAGCATCAGGGATTCCCGTTGGCTGAAAGGTCGTTTCCAGTACCTGATCGAGTGGAAAGGGTACGGGCCGGAGGACTTCACTTGGGAAGACGCGACCGCCGTTCATGCCCCTGCGTTGGTGACTGCTTTTCACGAACAATTCCCATCCCGACCGCATCCGGATCGGCAGCCCCGGGGGAAGGGCCCTGCGGTGCGGGATAGTGTTGTGATTCAGGGTCAGCCTGTGGGTCCGGCAGCCGGGTCGGATGACTCGGATGACTCAGACGAGGGGGAGGAGGAGGGTGTTGAAGACGAACTTGCTGATGATGGCTTGGAGGCTTCGCAGAGCCCTCAGCCAGGCCCCTCTTCTCAGCTGCGCGAGCCCGACAGTGCAGATGAAGAGGACCCACAGCTGGCCCTGTTCAAGGACGCCCGACGCAGGAGGCAGACCAGTAGAAGCAAGCAGAGAAAGGCTGTGGGACTCCTCGGAAGGAGGCACAGGGAGGCCACGCCCTGAACTCTAATAAAGGGAGTGTTTGGGGAAGGGCTGGTTGCTGAAAGCAACCGCTCCGTTTGAGGATCAAAGTTCCGGTATCTTGTTTCTTGTTCTGTTGTTTGTTTGTGAATTAAACTTGGCAGACGTTTTCCAGCCTCTGACGCTCTCCAGCCTCTGCCGTTTGTACAGGGGTTGCCTTTCTGCAAGGCCGGTAGCAGGCTGGTACAGAACACTTATTAATCTTGTTTATTTTATTTATTTTTTGGAGTTGCTTTTTGTTGTTGTCATTTTTTTATTGTTTTTATGCCTGTGTGTGGGACACACTGATAGAAAATAATATCTAGGAGAATTGAAGGAATTGTACTTCAACCCTTGAGAAAAGTTTGGGGATTATATATATATATATGAGCTGTGCTGTTTGATTAAGAAAGGTTGTATTGAAAACTGTTAGAAAAGCAGCTTTAACAGAGTTTGGTGAGCGCTCCTTTGTTGGCTTTTCACTAGGTAATTTGTTTGTAAATGTAGTCAGTGAAATAGCTTGGAGGAGGTTTTGACCCAGGAGTGGGGGAAAGAGGCAGCCAGTAGTATTTTTGTCTAAAATTGGCATTTGGGGAAGTCTTGGTGGTTAGCATTTTTTTATTAAGTGTGGGTTAAGCTGGTAGAGGACAGGAAAGCCTGGAGGAACGTTGTCCATAGGGTTGCGATGGGTCGGACACGACTTCGCAACTAACAACAACAACAATTTTGTATCAGAAAGGCGAAAAGAGGTAACCGCTTGTTCATAGCAAAGTAGTTGGGAAAACAGAAAGGACATAATGAGGGTGTGATAGTAGATGGGGAGGGAGAAAATGTGAGTGGAAGTTGGGAGAATTTCCCTCCCTTGGTCAGCATTAACCTGTGAATTTTATGCCGTTCAGCAAAGGCTGGAGTTGTTAATAAGGGAAAAAGGGGAATATGCTTATGGAGTCTTCAGTACTTTTAGAGAAGAAAATGTTGTGGACTGATTAATAACTAAAGGAAACAGTTGGCTCGTGTAAAAAAGACAGAGGTTGGGCCAGTGTGACAGAAGGGCAATGAAGGAATGGATAATAGAAGGAAGGTTGCTTTTAAGTTGGTTTGCACAGACTTGTGAATTACATGCATTACTGATATTAATGGGGTCAGCACAAACGTGTGCACTGTATGCCTTAAAACATGTCTTAGAATGTTGAAGGAACAAGAATGTACAATAGGAAATATGGGAGGAGAGACAAATAGGCAGTAGCAGAAAGTGTGCAGTGAATGTTGCCAGATGGAAGGCAGAAGTTGGATACAGCAATGTAACTCATGGTAACTAGGGAAGCAATGAGAAGAAGTGGAGGAAATTTGAAGTTTCAGGAATATGGGCAGAAAATAACCCTCCCGGATTTGCAACTCATCACCTTCTGATAATAATGGAGGTGACGCCTTTAGTGATGCCAATTCATATTCGTCAGCACCCATGCTCTAATGAAGCCACCACTGCGATATATGAAAGCATTCAAAAATATCTTAAAGCAGGGATTTTGGTGCCTGTTCATTGTGGCTTGATTCCACCGACTGCTAGGTGATTCTCAGTAATAGACTTAAAGGATGTCTTTTTCATGATCCCAATCCACAAGGTTAGTCAGATCTTGAATGCTATGTGCCATGTCAGCAGGGGGATATTATTTTGCAGTATGTGGACGATGTGTTAGCTACTGGAAATAGTAAAGATGCCTGTTGGAGTAATACTAGGTGTCTCTTAAACTTACTATTATGATGTGGATACAGAGTATCCAGGAAAAAGGCTCAATTGGTGCAACCGGGGGTGAGGTGTTTGGGATATGACATTCAGACGGGGCGCCGGTCTTTAGGTCCTGAGAGAAAGCAAGCAGTTCTTATGTTGGCAGAGCCTCACGCAAAACGACAACTAAGGGGTTTTCTGGGGATGGCAGGCTTCTGCAGGATTTGGATCCCGAATTTTGCTTTCATGGCTGCCCCTTTATGTGCAGCCACTAAAGGTGCTAATGCTGAACCATTGGAATGGGGAAAGGAACAAAAGAATGCTTTTGTTAATATTAAATTAGCATTGACTCAGGCCCCCGCATTGGTATTACCGAACTTGCAGAAACCTTTCAATTTATATGTAGATACTAGCAGAAACATAGCTCTTGGGGTCCTAACTCAGCGTTTGGGGAGTTGGCAACAACCTGTGGTGCATTTATCTAATCTAGTCATTGTTAGATACTAAGGGACATCTCTGGATCAGTGGACAGAGATTAGCGAAGTATCAGGCTATTTTAATTGAAAGATCCTCAGATCAGGTTGATTATATTGAATAGGTTGACTCCTGCTACCTTGCTGCCCACAGAGACTGAGGTTGAGCATAATTGCTTGGAAGTGTTGGAAAGTGTGTATTCTAGTTGACCAGACTTGACTGATGTACCTTTGCCTGATGCCATCTCAAATGGGTGGATGCTTTACCTTTGGCTTTATTTGCAATTCGCAGTTCACCCTGTGATCAGTATAAACTATCACCATTTGAGTTAATGTTTGCCCGTCTGCCTGATCTACTAAGAAGAAACCTGATGGGGTGGCCTGATTTGGGACATAAGGGGGGTGTGGACCTTGGAGATGGTACAAGACCTAAATAAAGCAGGTTGAAAAGCTTTGCAATTATGTGACTAAGCAAACCCCTCCTAAATTAGAAACATAGTTAACGTTTCCTTTTCAACCTGGAGACAAAGTCTGGGTGAGACATTGGAAGCGGGAACAATTAGAAGGCAGATGGAAGGACTGTATGTTGTTATTATGTTTTCTCCTCTTGCTGTAAAGATTGCAGAATCTAAATCTTGGATCCACTGGACAAGGGTCAAAGCAGCAGATGAACCTGAATGGGTGATGTTTAAAGATCCAGTGGCTCCTACAAAGTTAATGTTTAAATGAAAATGATATAGGATTTGTTAGTGAAATTGGACTTATTTAAGAAACTTTAGTATATTCACTAAAAGGCTACTCTGCTAGAACCTTACCGGCAATAGGTTCTTCTACGCACAGTAGTGAAGAACCCTTGCTAAGTCACTCTGGAAGCTGACTTTCTACGCACGGGGGAAAAATGGAGAAAAGTTTATTTCTGCTATGGGTGTATTGTGTTGTACCACATGTAACAATGTTTGTATTTACAATTATTGACTTTGGAGTAAGCAAAAGGAAACACTTCAGATTGTTCAATTATTTCTTGTAGGCATTGGAAATTGTAATGGAAATCATCCACTTAGTTTTTATCCTGAATATTGGAATTACAGTTTACCACATCCCTGTCAGTATCCACAGGCATTTGATAGAGTTGCTAAGGATGCTTGTCAAGCCAGGCAACCAGCCACTTTTGAAGCTTGTAAGTATGTGGGTTATGTGTACAGAAAGGGAATGTGTGCAAAAGCCCCATATAACGGAACACCCCCTCCTCTAATTTTGGAGTGTAGTATCCCAGTATTTTCAGGATATGAATGCATAAAAATGATCCCTCAGTGAGGCCTAGAACTTGTGTTTTGTATCTATCGGAGGATGGTTACAGAACACCAATAATTAGGCTGCAGGCTGTTGTGGATTTGGCAGGGCAATGCCTAGATAATGTCTAAAACTTGTTAGCTGAAACTACTGATAAAATCTGGACAGCTGTTTATCAGAACTGATTGGCTTTGGATTACCTATTAGCAAAAGAAGGTGGAGTGTGTGGAAAATTCAATCTTTCAAATTATTGTCTTCAAATTGATAAAACTGGGCAAATAATCCTTGTATTTTGCCTATCTTTATTAAAGCTATTTCTAATAAGTTGTCCTTAATAGCAGCACAAAGGGCCATCACACAGGTAATGGTGATGTGGGACTTTCACAAGGAACAGCTTGACAAACAGGGTGGCGAATATGTGGCCCTCCTGGTAGATTCAGAAGGGCCACAAAGGGGGGATATGAGATAGTGCAAACTAAGGTACCAACTCAGGTGTAACCTTTTTACCCAAAGATTGGACAGAAGGTCTGATGGCCTGAAGGATTGTAACTTTGGTTCAGGCTGTGGCAAAACTCTCAAAGCTAAGGCCTCTGACTTTTGCCCTACTTCCCCTTAGCTCACAGACTAGCAAGTAAGTAGCTGTATTTTTTATCTTGACCCAGACATATGCATCCTGTTGTTCTCTCCCTGAGCAGACATTTATCACATGTATACTCCCTTTCACTGACAACTCCTTTTTCTTTTGTTGTTTAAGTGTACGTGGCTTATTTCACTTCTCTATATGACATTACTTATATTACCATATATTATTCCTCCCTCTGTAACGCCTATAATATGACATATGAATACCAGATGAATGTAACTGTATAAATTTATGTTGATGTGGATCTTTCGGGGTCCAGACCCTTTCATGCCAAGTGCAGTCTGGACCTGCGCAAATAAACTTCCTACATTGAAGAGCTTGGCCTGGTCTCTTGCCAATATTTTTCTATTTCACAGTGAACGGAACTTTGCCTTTCTTCTTCCTGCTCATTGGGCGGTCTGCTGGGCATGGGGAGGGGAGCCTTGCAGGATGCGCAGAGGAGGGAGACGGTTCGTTGCAGTGTGGGACATGGCAGCCAGCTAGGAATTGCACTGCTGGGGGGGAACTCCAGGGGAGGAGGAGGGTTTATAAAGGGATATTGCCAGATGCTGGTTTGTGGGCTGGGGGCGGGGTCATGTCCTTAGGCAGCTATGTAAAGCGCTGGGAGCAATTCACTCCCAGCGTTGACTTTTTCTTTGTGCAGAATAAAGCCTCTGTTACTCGTTCCTGCTTGTTGGTTCCTGACTTCATCCCACGGAGGACGTTAGTGACATACTGTTGAATTTAGGAGAAGTTTTAATTTCCTTTTCAATTAACACAAAAGAGGGTGCTGCAAACTGACCTTCTCTAATAGCTTTGTTATAGTCATACAAGATATTTAGTAACCTGAAGGGCAGATTACATAGGGTGTACACCTGAACCATATAATTTGATGTACAGCTGCTGATACTGTCTGCACGCAAATAACCAAGCTCAGAGAGACTGTGAAGGACTGCATAGTGTTAACATTTTAATATATTGTTGTTGCACAACTTACAGTGAGGGAAAAAGTTATTTGATCCCTTGCTGATTTTGTACGTTTGCCCACTGACAAAGAAATGATCAGTCTATAATTTTAATGTTAGGTTTATTTTAACAGTGAGAGACAGAATAACAACCAAAAAATCCAGAAAAATGCATTTCAAAAGGTATAAATTGATTTGCATTTTAATGAGTGAAATAAGTATTTGACCCCTTCACAAAACATGATTTAGTACTTTGTGGCAAAACCCTTGTTGGCAATCACAGAGGTCAGATGTTTCTGGTAGTTGGCCATCAGGTTTGCATATGTCTCAGGAGGGATTTTGTCCCACTCCTCTTTGAAGATCCTCTCCAAGTCATTAAGGTTTTGAGGCAGATGTTTGCTTCTTCTTGAGCCTCTTCTTTGTTGCCTTGGCCGTGTGTTTTGGGTCATTGCCATTCTGGAATACCCATCCACAACCCATTTTCAGTGCCCTGGCTATGGGAAGGAGGTTCTCACCCAAGATTTGACGGTACATGGCCCCGTCCATTGTCCGTTTGATGCGGTGAAGTGGTCCTGTCCCCTTAGCAGAAAAACACCCCCAAAGCATAATGTTTCCACCTCCATGTTTGACAGTGGGGATGGTGTTCTTGTGGTCACAGGCAGTATTCCTCTTCCTCCTAACACAGTGAGCTGAGTTGATGCCAAAGAGCTAGATTTTGGTCTCATCTGACCACAACACTTTTACCTAGTTCTCCTCTAAATCATTCAAACTTCAGATGGGCCCTTACATGTGCTTTCTTGAGCAGGGGGACCTTGTGGGTGCTGCAGGAATTCAGTCCTTCACAGCGTAGTGTGTTACCAATTGTTTTCTTGGTGACTATGGTCCCAGCTGCCTTGAGATCATTGACAAGATCCTCCCATGTAGTTCTGGGCTGATTCCTCACGGTTCTCATGATCATTGAAACTCCACGAGGTGAGATGTTGCATGGAGCCCCAGACTGAGGGAGATTGACAATTATTTTGTGTTTCTTCCATTTGCAAATAATCACACCAACTTTTGTCACCTTCTCACCAAGCTGCTTGGCGATACTCTTGTAGCCCATTCCAGCCTTGTGTAGGTCTACAATCTTGTCCCTGACATCCTGATTGATTGATTGCTTCTGTGGACAGGTGTCTTTTACACAGGCAACAAGCTGAGATTTGGAGCACTCCCTTTAAGAGATTGCGTCTAATCTCAGCTCGTTACCTGTATAAAAGAGACCTGGGAGCCAGAAATCTTGCTGATTGATAGGGGATCAAATAATTATTTCACTCATTAAAATGCAAATCAATTTATAACTTTTTTGAAATGTGTTTTTCTGGATTTTTTTGTTGTTATTCTGTCTCTCACTGTTAAAATAAACCTACCATTAAAATTATAGACAGATCACCACAAAGTACACCACAACCTACTTCTTGATAAACTAGAAAAATGTGGGATAGACAACATCACCACCAGATGGATTTGTAACTGGGTGACAAACTGTACTCAGCGAGTAGCCCTTAATGGTACTACATTCTACATGGAAGGAAGGAAGCAGTGGGGTACCACAAGGCTCCGTCTTAGGCCCAGTACTCTTCAATACCTTCATAAATGACTTAGATGAGGGAATAGAAAGGGAACTCATCAAATATGTAGATGACACTAAGCTGGCAGGAATAGCCAACAACCCTGGAGACAAGCTCAGGATCCAAAAAGATCTTGAAAGACTTGAACAATGAGCCCTATGCAATAAAATGATATTTAATGTGGAGAAAAGCAAGGTTTTACACTTGGGCAGGAAAAACCAAAGGTACAAGTACAGATTAGGTGAAACCTGGCTCAAAAACAGTGACTATGAGAGGGACCTTGGAGTCCTAGTGGACGTTCACTTAAACATGAGCCAGCAATGTGTGGTAACAGCCAAAAAATCTAATGCAATCCTTGGTTGTATAAACAGGTATAGAGACAAAATCTATAAGAGGAGTTTAGCCAACATCTGTCGGACAAAATCGCTCAGATCCGGACCGGTCTAGACTCCGACTGGGCAGAGTCTGACGGAGGTGACACGGGCGGTCTTGGTGATGTTATCTGGGAAGAGATCGACCCTGTGACTCCGGAAGATGTGGACAGGATCATGGGCTAAGCTCCACCACGTGTTTATTGGACCCGTGCCCCTCCTGGCTGGTTTATGCAGCTCGGGAGGGGACACGAGGCTGGTTCCACGCAGTGATAACTGCTTCTTTGAGTGAGGGTAGCTTTCTCGCCGCCTTGAAGGAGGCGGTGGTGAGGCCCCTCCTCAAGAAGCCTGCCCTGGACCCGGCTATTTTGAACAACTATCGTCCGGTCTCCAACCTTCGCTTTCTTGCGAAGGTTGTTGAGAGCGTGGTGGTGCATCAGCTCCCTCTGTTCCTGGAGGAAGCTGGTTATCTGGACCCGTATCAATCGGGCTTTAGGCCCGGGTACAGCACGGAGACGGCATTGGTCGTGCTGGTGAATGATCTCTGGTGGGCTCGGGACAGGGGTTGCTCCTCTGTCCTAGTCCTATTAGACCCCTCAGCGGCTTTCGATACCATCGACCATGGTATCTTACTGCGGTGTCTCAGAGGGTTGGGAGTGGGAGGCACTGTTCTGCAGTGGTTCTCCTCCTACCTCCTGGGACGTTTGCAGTCGGTGCTGGCAGGAGGGCAGAGGTCGGCCTCGAGGCCTCTCATCTGTGGAGTTCCTCAGGGGTCGGTCCTCTCGCCTCTCCTGTTCAACATCTATATGAAGCCACTGGGTGAGATCATTCGTGGTTTTGGGGTCAGGTATCATCTGTATGCTGATGATACCCAGCTTTTCATCTCCACCCCAAACCACCCCAGTGATGCCCTCAATGTGATATCCCGTTGCCTGGAGGCAGTTTGCGTCTGGATGGGGAGGAACAGGCTTCGGCTCAATCCCGACAAGACTGAGTGGTTGTACGTGCCGGCATCTCAGGAAATTCAGGTTATTCCATCTTTAACCATGGGGGGTGAGGTGTTACCCCCAGTAGATAGGGCTCACAACTTGGGTGTCCACCTCGATTCACAGCTCTCCCTGGAAGATCATATAGGAGCTGTGACCAGGGGGGCCTTTGCCCAGGTTCGCCTGGTGCGCCAGTTGCGACCCTATCTGGACCGGGATGCCCTGCGTACAGTCACTCATGTGCTCGTGACTTCTCGTATAGACTACTGCAATGCTCTGTACATGGGGCTGCCCTTGAGGACCACTCGGAGGCTCCAGCTGGTGCAGAATGCAGCCGCGCGAGTTGTGTTGGGGGGGTCTCCCGATACTCCCATGTAACACCTCTACTCCGCGAGCTGCATTAGCTTCCAGTTGCCCTCTGGGTGAGATTCAAGGTGCTGGTGATGACCTATAAAGCCCTACATGGCATTGGTCCGGATTACTTACGGGAGCACCTGCTGCCGGCGTCAACTTCCCTTCGTCCAGTGCGCTCCCACAGAGAGGGCCTCCTCAGGGTGCCATCAGTCAGAGAGTGTCGGCTGGCAGCCCCCAGGGGGAGGGCGTTCTCTGTGGGCGCGCCAGCCCTTTGGAATCAATTACCGGCTGAGCTCCGGATGGCTTCTGACCTTTGCTCTTTCCGCCGTGACCTGAAAACTCACTTATTTGAACAAGCCGGCCTGGTCTAATGGGTTTGGGGTATTTAATTTGTAATTTTTAATTAATTATTTATTGTAATGGGCTAGTCTATTTAATTTCATTTTTAACTTTTGTATATTGTACTTTTATTGCATTTTTATTGCCCTGTACACCGCCCTGAGTCCCTCAGGAGAAGGGCGGTATAGAAATTAATTAAATAAATAAATAAATAATAAATAAAATAGAGTGAAGTATTAGTATCACTTTATAAATCCTTAGTAAGACCACACCTGGAATACCGCATCCAGTTTTGGTCACCACATTACAAAAAAGATGTTGAGACTTTGCAAAAAGTGCAAAGAAGAGCAACTAAGATGATTAAGGGACGGGAGACTAAAACATATGAAGAACGGTTGCAGGAATTGGGTATGGCAAGTCTAGGGGAAAAGGGTAGGGGTGACATGGTAGCAGTATTCCAGTATGGCACAAAGAAGAAGGGGTCATCTTATTTTCCAAAGCCCCAGAAGGCAAGACAAGGAAAGAAACAATGGATGGAAACTAATCAAGGAGAGAAGCAACCTGGAATTAAGGAGAAACTTCCTAACAGTGAGGACAATTAACCAGTGGAACAGCTTGCCTTCAGACTGTCATGGTTCCGATTAATGAGACAGATCAAGGAACATTGCATGATTGTTTATTCTAAAAAAGTCTATAATAATGAGAACGAAGCATCAGCACTCATGGATGGATGCCAGAATCTGAATTCTCCCCTTAACACATCATATCATACAGAAATTCCCTCCCTTAATTACATGTCATTAATCACATTCACCAATTACTTTAACACACAAAATTTCACTTCCCTTCTGAAGCGGCTATCCCTTATCTTCTCAAAACATCCGGGTTCCTCCCGCGCTTTTGTGATTCAAAGCCAAACAGTTAAAGCAAAAGGCTGCCTCTTATATTGTCAGTGCAAAAACATGTCAATGTTTGCAGCATTGACACAGACATTGTAGGTGCTTCATCACTAGAGGTTTTTAAGAAAAGACTGGACAGCCACCTATCTGAAATGGTATAGGGCCTCCTGCTTGAGCAGCGGTGTCTGTGTGTGGACCTCCAGTTCTATTCTGATTGATTGAGGAACCCCTGGTGTGCTGTTTTGCATGTGTTTCCAAGTCATGAACAAACCAGTTACTTTATGATTTAACAATATGTCAGAATTATATGGAATATTTTCAAAATTTAAAGACTTCAGGTTTCATTTTCTAGAAACTGATAAATTTATACAAAATTCTATATAACACACCATTTACAGGGGGTAGCAATGATCCATGTTATCTTTAGTTTGGATCAGAAAAGAGAAAAGGAGCATAAATCTCTGGAGAACTGCTGCTGTTCACTTTAGAAAATAATACAGGTAGTCCTTGACTTATGATTGGTCACTTAGTGACTGTTGAAAGTTACAACAGACCACCCAAAAGGTACATACAACCATGTGTCAAAGTTATGGCAGCTGCAGCGCTGCCCCCCCTCTCCCCCAGGCCCCCACAGACCTTGTGCCTGCTTCCCACCCTACCTCCACCACTGATTGTGCCACTGTGGCCCTTGTTGAGCCGCTTGGCTTTGTCTCCCTCCCTGTACCACTTAGGGCCCAGGTCCTACCTATCTGCAGTTGCCAGGGACTTTGCCCCACTTTCCAAGGGGATGCATGAATGAGCTTGAGTGTGCCCCCTCCCCAATGAAGCCTTGCTCCTCTTTTTCCAGTGCTTTAAAGAAGGAGACAAGGAGACAAGTTTGGAAGTTAACTTCCATAGAAAAACTCCCAATGGCCTGGGAGACTCCAAAGGTATAAAGCAGCACCAACAAAGACCTGACTGCCTGGAAAGTTCCAGCCCCAGATGCCTTGCCTTGCTTTGCCTTGCCCCGTGCCAACTGGCCTTCACCATTTTCTTCCACGAGGTCGCCCAGCCTGGCCCTTTAGGAAGAGGAAGATGAAGAAAAATGCTAACGCCAGCCCTTGGCTGCAGCAACTTAAGATGCCCTCTTTTCCATGCTCCTGAGCTGGGCTGCAGCACTGGAAATGGCTTCATAGGAAAAAAGTATTGGTGCATCCTCAAGATGGGTGGTTTTCCAGAATACTCAGCAAGGGCCATTACTGACTGGAAATTCTGAAATGCCAAAACCAGGGATCTGGGTAGGGAATGCTAGTGTATAAAAATCCAAACGTGTGGTTTTCCTGGTGTTAACACATCATATTAACATAACTGGTTCAGATCATTGCATTCAGCCTAGGTTTGGGGAAGCTGAAGAATAGCAAGAAGCGGCTTTTAATGTTGAATATAATCGAGTGGTAAAATAAATTATGAAATCAAAATGGGCTACATATTTAAAATGTCCAACTTTTTCAGTTTATTTGTCATAATATCGTTCCATATTTTTGACAATTCTACTAATGGCTTTTGTGGTAAGTTACCAGGAAGCAAGAGGCTACATTATTTTATAATTTTTTTTGGTCAGTTTTACCAAAATAACCCGAGCTTTCTCTCCCACCCACACCTTGTCATTAAGTGCAGTATTGTTCTCATGTTGCAACTTACATTGTATGTTCCACTGTATTGAAACTTACATTGAAATATGAAGATATTGAAAGTTATTAGGCATTTATTTGTTTATTAATCAAAGTTATATAACCACCCATCTCACATAAAGCAACTCTGGGTAGCACACAACAATCCAATAAAACAGTAAAAAATATGACACAGTTATTATCTAAAGCCATTATATTATAATAAATAATTTTTAATCATTTTAGTACAATGACTTTGAGCTGTGGTGGCACAGTGGTTTAAATGCAGTATTGCAGGCTAATTCTGCCGACTGACAGCAGTTCGATTCTCACCTACTCAGGGTTGACTCAGCCTTCCATCCTTCTGAGGTCAGTAAAATGAAGACCCAGCTTTTTGGGGGCAAAATGTTGAATCTGTAAACCGCTTAGAGAGGGCTGTAAACCACTATGAAGCGGTATATAAGTCTAAGTGCTGTTACTTAGACTTATTTGATAGTGACTGTTTTATATTTCTGCTCTTTTATTGGATTGTTGCATACTATCCAAAGTCACTTTACATAAGATGTGTGTCCATATAAATATGATTAATAAATAATCAAATTTATATGGACACCCATCTTATGGAAAGTGACTAGTTTTTCCAAGGATCCCAAACCAGGGTGATCAGTGGTACACAATTATTTTGGTATTGGCTTAATTTTTGGAATATTTTGTCAAGGCCAATATTTTGGCAGGATTATAAACAAATTAGACATATCTAGAGCAGATAATCTTATAGGTAATCCTTGTTCACTGACCACAATTGGGATTGGCAACTTGACTGTTAAGTTAAGCACTTGCTAAGTAAAACTGTGACTGTGGTTATGCTTTTGCTTCAGCTTTCTTTTGCTTTACAAGATCTGCAAAGGTGGTAAATGCAAGGACTGGCCACAAAGTTACCTTTTCATCACTATTGTAACTGCAAATTGTTAAATGGGTCAGTTGCTAAAAAAGGATTACCTGTATTTAATAATGTAAGGGTAATGCAAATATCCTTAAAATGTTCTTAAAACTATATATTTTAAACGTTTTGCATATCAACCATATTTTATCAAATTCATTGCTACAAGTGCCTTAGAAACTGATTATACTGATTATTACATTGAAGTATATTTGTCAAGCTTAGGATAGGTTAGCTTAATATTTATATTTATATTTTATTATTTATTAGATTTTTATACCGCCCTTCTCTCGAAAGACTCAGGGCGGTGTACAGGGAAATAAATATCAAAATACGAAATACAAAAGTTAAAAAACATTAAATAATTATGCCCAATGTAATACATTAGTTAAAATCCATGTTAAAACCCCAGACCCCAAACCCATCAGACCAGGCCGGCTTGTTCAAATAAATAAGTTTTTAGATCACGTCGGAAGGAGCGAAGGTCAGGGACCATCCGGAGCTCAACCGGTAAGCGGTTCCACAGGTCTGGCGCACCCACAGAGAACGCCCTCCAACTGGGGGTCACCAGTTGACATTCTCTGACTGGTGGCACCCTGAGGAGGCCCTCTCTGTGGAAGCGCACTGGATGGAGGGAAGTTGACGCCGGCAGCAGGTGTTGCCGTAGGTAATCCGGACCCATGCCATGTAGGGCTTTATAGGTCATCACCAGCACCTTGAATCTCACCCGGAGGGCAACTGGAAGCCAATGCTGCTCATGGAGCAGAGGTGTAACATGGGAGTATCGGGAGACCCCCAACACAACTCGTGCAGCTGCATTTTGCACCAGCTGAAGCCTCCGAGTGGTCCTCAAGGACAGCCCCATGTAGAGAGCATTGCAGTAGTCTAAAGGAGAGGTCACGAGCGCATGGGTGACTGTACGCAAGGCATCCCGGTCCAGATAGGGCCGCAACTGGCGCACCAGGCGGACCTGGGCGAAGGTCCCCCTAGTCACAGCTCCTATATGATCTTCTAAGGAGAGCTGTGAATCGAGGTGGACCCCCAAGTTGCGAGCCCTATCTACGGGGGGTAATAACTCACCCCCAATAGTAAGAGGTGGAATAATCTGAATTTCCCGAGGTGACGGCACGCACAGCCACTCAGTCTTGTCAGGGTTGAGCCGGAGCCTGTTCCTCCCCATCCAGACCTGGACCGCCTCCAGGCAATGGGACATCACGTCGAGGGCATCACTGGGGTGGTTTGGGGTTGAAATAAAAAGCTGGGTATCATCAGCATACTGATGATACCCAATTCCAAAACCACGAATGATCTCACCCAGAGGCTTCATATAGATGTTGAACAGGAGAGGCAAGAGGACCGACCCCTAAGGAACTCCACAAACGAGAGGCCTCAAGGTTGACCTCTGCCCCCCTGCCAACACCGATTGTGAACGTCCCAGAAGGTAGGAGGAGAACCACTGAAAAACAGTGCCTCCCACTCCCAGCCCCCTGAGATGCCACAGCAAGATACCATGGTCGATGGTATCAAAAGCCGCTGAGAGGTCTAACAGGACTAGGACAGAGGAACAACCCCTGTCCCGAGCCCGCCAGAGATCATTCACCAGCGCGACCAATGCCGTCTCCGTGCTGTATCCGGGCCTGAAACCCGATTGATACGGGTCCAGATAATCAGCTTCCTCCAGGAACAAAGGGAGCTGATGCGCCACCATGCTCTCAACAACCTTCACGAGAAAGTGAAGGTTGGAGACCGGACGAAAGTTGTTTAATACAGCTGGGCCCAGGGCAGGCTTCTTAAGGAGGGGTCTTACCACCGCCTCCTTCAAGAGGGCGGGAAAACTACCCTCACTCAAGGAAGCAGTTATCACTGCGTGGAGCCAGCCTCGTGTCCCATCCCGAGCTGCATAAACCAGCCAGGAGGGGCACGGGTCCAACAAACACATGGTGGAGCTCAGCTTCCCCATGATCCTGTCCACGTCTTCAGGAGTCACAGGATCGAACTCCTCCCAGATAACATCAACAAGACTGCCCATGACCTCATCGTCAGACTCTGCCCTGTCAGAGTCCAAACCGGTCTGGATCCAAGCAATTTTGTCCAACAGATGTTGACTAAACTCCTCGGCACGATAGACAACATCACCACCAGATGGATCTGTAGCTGGCTGACAAACTGTATTCAATGAGTAGTCCTCAACGGCACTAAAGCCACATGTAGAGAAGTAAGCAGTGGGGTACCACAAGGTTCTGTCTTAGGCCCAGTACTCTTCAATATTTTCATCAATGACTTAGATGAGAGAATTGAAGGGGAACTCATCAAATTTGCAGATGACACCAAACTGGCAGGAGTAGCTAACATCCCAGAAGACAAACTCAGGATCCAAAAAGATCTTGACAAACTTGAACAATGGGCCCTATCCAACAAAATGAGTTTCAATGTGGAGAAAAGCAAAGTTTTACATTTAGGCAGGAAAAATCAAAAGTACAAGTACAGATTGGGCGAGACCTAGCTTAAAAACAGCTAATCCTTGGCCCTCCTACTCTTCTTACGCTGCTGTAAACGCTTGGCTCTGCATCGTTCTCGGGGATCCAGCCATGATTCATCTTCGTCACTCCCCATCTGCTGCAGCTGCTCGGGCTCGTTCCCAGCCTGGCTAATTACAGGCTGCTCCTGTCGACCTTCAGATGGAGATGGAAGCCTTGCCAGAAAGGAGGGCCCCAGAGAGGGAGACCTTGCCAGAGGGGAGGGTCCTGGAGAGGAAGGCCTTGCCAGTTCCTCCCCATCATCCTCAGAGTCCTCTTCCTCGGGTAGGACAGGCTCGGGGGTTGGGGCCACAACACTATCCCCCACCGCAGGGCCCTTCCCCCGGGTCTGACGGTCAGGATGCGGTCGAGATGGGAATTGTTTGGGAAAACCCGCACGAGGTCAGGAGCGTGGACTGTGGAAGCGTCTACCCAGGAGAAGTCCTCAGGTCCGTACCCCTTCCACTCGACCAGATATTGGAAGCACCCCTTTAGCCAGCGGGAGTCCCAGATACTGGCCACCTCATATTCTGCTGAGCCATCCTGGTCGTGTGTAGGCGGTGGAGCAGGAGCCGTCGGGCATCGGAGGGAACACGAGGGGGCTTCGAGGACCAGCAGGGATCGGTGGAAGACCGGGTGGATCTGCATGGAGCGTGGCAGGGTCAACCGGTAGGCCACAGGGTTGATGACCGCTTCAATCGGGAACGGGCCAACGTATCAATGGTCCAGTTTCTTTACCGGTCGGTCAGTTGGGAGATGCTTCGTGGATACAAGATGGTGGCCGTGGTCGGGAGCTGAGTTTGTGAGCTCCGCGATGGGCTTTTTGTTTGAGCAGCTGAGCGGCTGAGCAGCTGAGCAATTTGCCGTTCCTGGATGGAGTGTGAGAGTGTGGTTGCCGGGCACTGTTTTGTGGTGTGAAGGCACTGGTGGAGCTGGGGTGGTGACTGAGGATGTGCCTGCTGCTTTGCCGCGACTTCCAGCTGGTGGCGTTTCGGCTTGTGCGTTGCCGTAGCGAGGAGACTTCCCCTTCTCCCTTCCTCCCCCCCGACTGAGATGGTGGTTTCTGAGGTCTGTATCATCTATGGGGTGCTGTTTTGCGCCTGAGGACCTCCCCCCTCTCTTGGAGTTTTAAGACTGGGGAGTGATATGGTGGTCCAAATTAATTGCCGCCTGTTAACAGCTGATCAGCGCTGGTTGTGGCGCTGATGGGAGTTCTCTGAGCAGTGATCATGGTTTCGCCTGCTGTTTTACCGTGCGTCTCAGCTGGTGTCTCAGCTGGCGGCGCTTCAGCAGCGAAGAGACTTCTCCCTCCCTCCTCCGACTGAGATGGTTGTGATTCTGAGGTCCTGGATCATCTGTTGGAGTGCTGTTTTGTGCCGTGGAGACCTCCCCTCTTTTGGAGTTGCAAGGTAGTGTGGGGATATGGCAGCTAGAAACCAACTTTGCTGCCTCGGAAAAGCCGACCGGTGCCCCTCTCTCTCTTAGCTACGAAGTGTTAGCTGCAACTTTAAGAACATTGTTGGCCAAGGATGGACCTGATAGACCTGGGACTTGACTGCAGTGAGAGGGCAGAACAATTAACTATCAATCCACCCCCTGATGTGAGAGATCAGCTGAGGTGGATTTATCCCGGTTGTCTTTAGCCAAGTTTTGTCCAGATTAATTTGCCATTTGTTGTGAGAGAACTATTATGGCTTTTATATCTGCAGCCAGCTCGGGTGAGAGTAGAGCTGGCTTGGCTTGGCTTGGCTTGGATGGGCTTGGCTTAATGGTTTTTGTTTTGCCGCCCTGACTTGATAACGCCAACAATATTCTTTAACATCTTTATTTTAACCATCTAGCTGCCTACAAATAGCCCAATGTGGACATTCTGGCATATGGCCTGCTTATACTACTCTATTGCGGACTTATATGTCCTCAGGAGAGTTCCTGCCGCCTGGGCACGACCTGCCGCCTTGTGCTCTATCTCCCTTGAGGATGGGCCCAATTGTTGGGACCCTGAGAGGTGGTTGGGCATAGATAGGGGCTGCTGGTTGAAGCAGATTAAAAAGCCCCTATTATGTTTTTAGCCGGTTGTTTTAGGGGGTTAGGGAGGGGGGTGAATTATAGGGGTGGGAGGGATAAGGGTATTTTATCAACCGGCTATCAGTCCAGGCCGGAGATGGTTCCTGGCGAGACGAGCTTGGGGTTAGGGATTTCTGGTTCCTCCGGTTGTGGGGTGGGGTTTCAAATCCCCACGACGATTGGGAATGGTAGCAGGTGGTTGCACGGAGTGCCGTATCAACATCCGGGATCACGCCCCCGCTGTCTTCAAGCGGTGGCGTGCTCTGACCCTCCGGTTGATACCCGTTTACCCGGGGGTGAGGGAGATCAGGCCCCTGAGCTTAGACTGGTGTATTTTAATGCCAGATCCGTAGTGAACAAAGCTCCCCTCGTCCGAGATTTGATCGAGGAGGAACGTGCAGATCTGGCATGCATTACGGAAACCTGCTTGGGCTCAGAGGGAGGTGTCCCTCTGACTGAGCTCTGCCCCCCAGGTTTCTGTGTGCTGCATCGGCCGCGGGCTCAGGGTAGGGGCGGGGTGGTGGCGGTGGTTATACGGGAGACCTTATATCCGCGGGAGACCACTTGGCGGGAGTGAGTCGCTCCTCCTGAGGTTTGGCTCTGGGGTTTAGTTGGGTTTGTTGCTGACATACCTGGTGCCCAGCTGTGTTGCAACAACCCTGCCCGGGCTTCTCGACACTCTTTCAGGGCTGGTAGTTGAATTTCCCAGACTTATGGTTCTGGGTGATTTCAACCTTCCATCCCTGGGCGGGTTGTCAGAGTTAGCTCGGGAGTTCATGGCCCCCATGACGGCCATGGACCTGACCCAGATAATTCAGGGTCCAACCCATGGAGGCGGTCATACTCTTGACCTGGTTTTCCTATCTGGGCAGTGGTTTGATGATCTGGGAGGGCGTACGCCAAATATTGTCCTCCTGTCATGGTCCGATCATCACCTCCTACGGCTATCCCTCGCCGCTGGGCTGTGGAGCCAACCAGGTGGTTCCACCCCAGGCGCCTAATGGATCCAGAATGGTTCCAGACGGCGCTTGGGTCTATACCTATCTCCCTCACTCACAGCCCGGCTGATGCCTTGGTGGAGGCTTGGGAGAGGGCCACCACCGAGGCACTTGACCGGGTTGTACCCTTGCAACCCCTGACCCGGCGCAGATCCCGATGGGCTCCATGGTTTTCTGTGGAGCTACAGGAGATGAAGCATCGGAGACGGAGTCTGGAGAGCTGTTGGAGATCCAGCCGATCTGAATCTGACCGATTGCGAATAAGATTTTTCACTAGGTCTTATCTCGTGGCGATGAGAACGGCGAAGTCTAATTACTTTGTTGCCCTCATCGCGTCCGCAGATAACCGCCCGGCCGCCCTGTTTAGGGTAACTCATTCCCTCCTTTCTCAGGAGGTGAGGGAGGAGCCCTTGCAGGGGCAGGCCGAGGAGTTTAGCCAGCATCTTGCAGACAAAATCGCTCAGATTCGGACCGGTTTAGACTCTGACTGGGCAGAGTCTGATGGGGAGGAATCGAGTGGTCTTCAGAGTATTATCTGGACTGAGTTTGATCCTGAGACTCCCGAGGAGGTGGACAGGATTATGGGGAGGCTGAGCTCTACCACCTGTTTATTGGACCCGTGCCCTTCCTGGCTAGTTTATTCAGCTCGGGAGGAGACACGAGGCTGGTTCCAGGCAGTGATATCTGCTTGTTTGAGTGAGGGTGTCTTTCCCGCCGCCTTGAAGGAAGCGGTGGTGAGAACCCTTCTCAAGAAGCCTGCTCTGGATCCAGCTATTTTGAATAACTATCATCCGGTCTCCAACCTTCGCTTTTTAGCGAAGGTTGTTGAGAGTGTGGTGGTGCATCACCTTCCTCTGTTCCTGGAGGAAACTGATTATCTTGACCCATACCAATCGGGTTTCAGGCCCGGGTACAACACGGAGACGGCATTGGTCGCGCTGATGAATGATCTCTGGAGGGCTCGGGACAGGGGTTGTTCCTCTGTCCTAGTCCTATTAGATCTCTCAGCAGATTTTGATACCATTGACCATGGTATCCTGCTGCGACGTCTCAGGGGGTTGGGAGTAGGGGGCACTGTTTTACGGTGGTTCTCCTCCTACCTCCTGGGCCGTTCACAGTCGGTGTTGACGGGAGGGCAGAGGTCCGCCCCGAGGTCTCTCGTTTGTGGAGTTCCTCAGGGGTCGGTCATCTCTATATGAAGCCACTGAGTGAGATCATTCATGGTTTTGGGGTGGGATATCATCAGTATGCCGATGGTACCCAACTTTTTCTTTCCACCCCAAACCAACTCAGTGATGCCCTCGACATGATGTCCCGTTGCCTGGAGGCAGTTCGGGTTTGGATGGGGAGAAACAGGCTCCGACTCAATCCTGCCAAGACTGAGTGGCTGTGCGTACAGGCATCTCGAGTGAACCATTCTATTCCATCTTTAATGATGAGGGGTGAGATGTAACCCCCCGTCGATAGGGCTCGCAACTTGGGTGTCCTCCTGGACTCGCGGCTCAGTCTTGAAGGTCATATAGGAGCCGTGACCAGGTTTTGATACCATTGGTATCAAAGGTATTGGCTAATAGACTGATGAGGGTTCTGCAACAGGTGATTCATGGGGACCAAACGGGGTTTATTAGTGGTAGGCAAATGAAAAATAATGTGAGGCATATAGTTGATGTGTTAGAGTTTTTGGAAAGGAACAACCAGATCTCTGCGGCGCTAATTTTTTTAGATGCTGAAAAAGCTTTTGATCAATTGAATTGGCAATTTTTGTTGAAAGTTTTAGACAAAATGGATTTTGGGGAAAAATTTTTGCAACCGATTAGGGCATTATCTCAAAAACAAACTGCCCGAATTATAGTTAATAATAGCCTGACAGAGGCATGTAATATCGAGAAGGGCACAAGGCAAGGGTGTCCGTTATCGCCCTTGTTATTTGTGTTAACATTAGAGATATTTTTGGTTAAAATACGGAATTCGGAAAAAATTAAGGGGATACAAAGTAGAGATCAGGATTATAGATTGAGAGCATTACAGTGTTACAGTGACCCAGCCAGAGAACTCTGTTGTGGACCTGATGGAGATAATAACACAATATGGGAAGGTTTCTGGATTTAAAGTTAATATACAGAAAACCAAAATTTTGGCCAGAAATATGACAGTTTCGCAAAAGGCTCTCTTAGAAGGATTAACTGGATTTGAGATTGTTAAAAGGGTTAAATATTTGGGGGTGTTTTTGTCGCCCTCTAATACAAAGTTATATAAAAATAATTATGAAAAATTATGGGGGAAAATTCAAAAAGAATTGGAGAGTTGGGAAAAATTGCAATTGTCTTTGTTGGGACGGATTGCAGCAGTGAAAATGAATGTCCTGCCTAAATTTTTATTTTTATTTCAAATGATACCTATTCTTAAGAAAGATTCTAATTTGGAGGAATGGCAGCGAGGTATCAATAAATTTGTGTGGGCAGGGAAAAAGCCACGAGTTAAACTTAAGATTATGCAGGATACTCGTGAGAGAGGTGGCCTTAAAATGCCCAATTTTAAACTATATTATGAAGCTGCTGCATTAGTAGGAATAAGTGATTGGATTAATTTGACACAAGAGAGATTATTAAATCTTGAGGGCCATGATTTGTTGTTTGGCTGGCATGCATATTTGTTGTATGACAAGAAGGTAGACAATGTGTTTAGAGTGCATATTTTAAGACAGGCATTGCTGAGAGTTTGGAAGAAGTATAGACATAAGTTAGATTGCAAGATACCATTGTGGGCAATTCCAAAACATGCAATAGAAAATATACATGCTGGTTTCAAACATGATGTGACTACGTACAAGGAGATTTTAAGCTTGGAAAGAAATGCTTGGTGTTTG
This sequence comes from Vipera ursinii, assembly GCF_947247035.1. NCBI lineage: Eukaryota > Metazoa > Chordata > Lepidosauria > Squamata > Viperidae > Vipera > Vipera ursinii. The sequence continues at coordinate 45,085,358 of NC_139522.1, forward strand.
AAGCCATATAGTCTCTTGCGAGACGAGAAGGTTGTTCAAAATTGGTTTCAATATACTCAGCTACGGGCCAGGTGGAAAGAAGATCAGAAAAATGGTTTTACAATGACTGATGAAAATCTGATAAAGCAAATTAGAAATCAGGGACCAGCACATATTAAACGGATATATCTTGCATTGATAGAGATTGATTCAGAAACAGAACTTGTTAAGGATTGTATGATAAAATGGGCCCAAAATATCCAGGAAGTTATCACAATGGACACGTGGGAAAAGATTTGGGTGAGGAACGTAAAATTTACACAAGCTCAAAATTTAAGAGAGAACTTTT